>NC_091950.1:409852745-409902745 GCF_031021105.1 Erythrolamprus reginae
AGAAATGGAGGGAGGAAAGGAAGGAAGGAAGGAAAGAAAGAAAGGGGGAAGGGACAGGAACAGAGGAAGGAAGCAAGGAAACTTATGAAAGGGGAGAGTAAGAGAGGAAGGACTGAAGGGAGGGAGGGAGGGAAGAAGGTAGGAAGGAGAAAGAAAAGAAGAAATAGAGGAAGGGAAGGTAAAAGAGAGAAAGAAAAAGAGCAAGGAAGAAAGCAAGAAAGAGAGAAAGAAAGAAAATGAAAGAGAAATAAAAAATAGAGAGGGGGAATGAAAGAAATGGAAGGAGGGAAGGAAGGAGAGAAAGCAAGATAAAGAAAGAAAGCAAGAGAAAGAAAAAAGAATGAAAGAGCAAGAGAGCAAGAGAGAAAAAGAAAGAGAGAAGAAAGAAAGAAAGAAAGAAAGAAAGAAAGGCAACTTCAAAGAAAGGCTCACTGAGCATCTCTCACTCTCTCTCTCTTTCTATCCCTCTTTCTTTATTTCTCTTCCTTTCTCTCTCTCCTCTTCCTTTATTTCCTCTCTCTCCCTCCCTCTCTCTTTCTCTCCCCCTCTCCTCCCCCTTTCCCTCTCTCTTTCTCTCTCTCCTCTCTTGCTATCTCTCCCCCCTCTCCCTCTCTCTTTCTCTCCCCCCTCTCCCCCCCTTTCCCTCTCTCTTTCTCTCTCTCCCTCTCTTGCTATCTCTCCCCCCTCTCCCACTCTCTTTCTCCCTCCCCCTCTCTTTCTCTCTCTCCCCCTCTCTCTTTCTCTCTCTCTCCCCCTCTTTCTCTCTCTTCTTCTCTCACTTTCTCTCTCTTGTTTTCTTTCTGTCTCTTTCTGTCCCGGGCTCTCAGCAAGGGGGTTGCAGGAGAGGCGGGGCCGGCGAAGGTGATATTCAATGTCGGGGGCGCTCGGGGCGGTTGCGCGCGCTCCCCTATCTCCCTGCTAGCCCACTCGGAATATTCAAAATAAGAAAAACCTTCGCCGGCAAAGGCTTTTCTTATTTGAATATTCCGAGTGGGCTAGCAGGGAGATAGGGAGCACGCGCAACCGCCCGTGCGCCCCCGACATTGAAGGACCTCCGCTGAGAAAAACCTTTGCCGGCATTTCCTCTCGGCGTCAAGGAGGCGCAGCGGCGGGCGGAGAGAGGGAAGGGGGGCAGCGGCATCCCTCCCTGGCTTGGCGGGCCGCCCGACCCTCCCCACCTCCTGCAAATGCGGCGGGCGGCGGGGGGAGAGCGAGGAGCCGGTTCTGGCGGGCGCGGGGCTTGGCTGGCTGGCTGGCGGGGGGAGCGCCGCTGGTGGTGTGGAGGGAGACCCTCCTCCAGGAGGGAGGGGCCAGGCAGCAGCTAGCCAGCCAGCCGGCGGGATGGCGCTTCCGAGTTCGCAGCCTCCCCCCCCTCCCTGCCTGCATCTTCGCTCCATAAGACGGGGCTGATTTTTCTTCCTACTTTGGGAGGAAAAAAAACTGCGTCTTATGGAGCGGAAAAATACAGTATCCAATAAAATAGAGGAAATAGTATAGGGCAGACTAGATGTACCGTAAGGTCTTTTTCTGCATCAAGGCTTAGAAATACTGATCTAATGCAGTGAAGGGCTGATTTTAAAAATATTTCCTGTGGGCGTGGCTTATTTTGTGGGTGTGCTTGCTGGCCATATGAACAGGTGAGAGTGGCTTGACGTTCATGTGACCGGGGTGGCTTAAAGGTCATGTGACTGGCTTAAAGGTGGCCAACTTGACATCATTCACATCTAGGATTAGAGTTAGGGTGCCTGGCCTCTCCTCGCCTCAAAGAGATACAATTTCCCTGTCTATTTACTATTACTGAACAGCCAAAATATACAATTTAATTCTATGTATATATGCCGTATGTATACATATATATTACACACAGGCACACAAAATATACATTATTTACTATACGTTGTGATTCCGTCTGAGGCCCCTCAGGAACGGCTGATCCTCTCCCGGCTTCCTGCCTCAGAGGGGGAGGATGAGGAACAGGAGGTTCAGGCAGACGGGGAGGAGGAATCTCAGGCTGAGGGAGAGGGAGGACAGCCAGAGTCCCCCAAGAGGGAGCTCTCCCCAGTAAGCAGCCTGGATTCCTTAGATGAAAATGCACAAGCAATAATCGATCTCCGGCAGAGAAGAGCAACACAACGAAGGGGACAATTAGCCAGGTACTTTCAGCACTAAAGAGGCAACAGCTGGGTTTGGGTGTGGTGCTCTCTGGAAAGGCTGAAAAGGCAGACCCACCCTTCCTGGCTTGTGGAGTATTATCTTTGGGAGTCCTGGGACCTGGCTGTGATCTTTGGCGTCTTGGAATTCTGGTTTGTGACTTTGAATACTGAACCTTGGGGGAAAAGGTGTGGGTCTTATTCTCTACAGTGGTGGGTGTGCCAGCAAGAAGTCTGCTGTATTGTCTGGCCATCAGGACTCTGCTGTGAAGTCTCATAGCCTGCCTGTTGGAAGAACAGGTTTTTCTCTGTGTTTATTTTTCAAACTATAAAGTGCTTTTGCTTTTACCAGCGTGTCTGGCTGCTTTTTCCAGTTGGTGTTGAAGTCTGGGGGCACCCAGACAGAACACTATATAAACTGTATGTGTATGTACACCATACATGCACACACAGCTCTTCTAAAATTATACACATTCAACCTCATTTACTACGATAGGAAAAACATACCCAGAGCCCAGAAGGGAAAAAAAGAAAAAAAAAAAAAATCAAAACTTTTCTACCGGTTCTGCGTACCTGACTGTACCTGTAGGAGCCCATCACTGTTCTAAGGCAACAAAAGTTGGCTTAATATACAAAGGGATATTTTGGTTTATGGGGTGTATAAATCTGTTGTTGTTGTTGTTTTTTCCTAGTTGATTGCCTTTCCTCTCTTGAAGTGTCACATCCATATATCATAATATGCCAGATCTCATATCTGAGTCTTGTCTTTTGTGAACTTTGAAATGCACGGGTGGAAAGGAAATTGGATCTGAGAAAAGAGAAAGAGAAAAGAGGCCGGAGAGAACAGCAGAGAAGCAATTACAAGCAAAGCTCAGAGGTGCCCCTACATTTATCGGGAGGGCCATTTGCTTGCTCATTAAGCTACATAATGGGGCATATATTCTGTTTTGCTTTCAGACATGTACAACCAGAAAGCCTCTGGCTGTAATTTATAAACAAGCAGGCGGAAGGCCTACTATTTCCCTAAAGTGAAAATTTAAAACCTTACAAATCAAATCCCGAATGGCAATTAAGATTCAGCAACCATATTTACTCTGATCATTGGTTTTCTTGTACTTTGCTGCCCCCTGTAGGTCAGGAATACTATTGCAAAGAAAAGTGATTTGTACAAGGATAATCTTCCCTCATCCTTGTACAAGTACCCAATAACTTATTGGACCAAAACCAGCATGGCTTTAACTAAAGGCAAAACATGTCAGATTAATCTCATTGATTTCTTTGACTGTGTCACAAAGGTGTTGGGTGAAGGTGATGCCGTGGATATTGCCTATCTGGACTTCAGCAAAGCCTTTGATACGGTTCCATATGAAGAGCTGATAGATAGGTTAGTAAAGATTGGACTTAATCCCTGGATAGTTCAGTGGATTTGCAGCTGGCTGAAGCATAGATATCAGAGGATTGTTGTTAATGGCGAGTATTCTGAGCAGAGCCTGGTTACAAGCGGTGTGGCACAAGGGTCTGTTCTGGGTCCTATTCTTTTTAATATGTTTGTGAGTGACATAGGGGAAGGTTTGGTAGGGAAGGTTTGCCTATTTGCCGATGACTATAAAGTGTGCAATCGGGTTGATATTCCTGGAGGCGTGTGTAATATGGCAAATGATTTAGCTTTACAAGATAAGTGGTCAAAGCAATGGAAACTGCAGTTTAATATTTCCAAATGTAAAATAATGCACTTGGGCAAAAGGAATTCTCAATCTGAGTATTGTATTGGCAGTTCTGTGTTAGCAAAAACTTCAGAAGAGAAGGATTTAGGGGTGGTGATTTCTGACAGTCTCAAAACGGGTGAAGAGTGCGGTCATGTGGTAAGGAAAGTAAGTAGAATGCTTGGCTGCATAGCTAGAGGTATAACAAGCAGGAAGAGGGAGATTGTGATCCCTCTGTATAGAATGCTGGTGAGACCACATTTGGAATACTGTGTTCAGTTCTGGAGACCTCACCTACAACAAGATATTGATAAAATTGAACGAGTCCAAAGACGGGCTGCAAAAATGGTGGAAGGTCTTAAGCATAAAAGGTATCAGGAAAGACTTAATGAACTCAATCTGTATAGCCTGGAGGAGAGAAGGAAAAGAGGGGACATGGTAAAAATATTTTAATATGTTAAAGGGTTAAATAAGGTTCAGGAGGGAAGTGTTTTTAATAGGAAAGTGAACACAAGAACAAGGGGGCACAATCTGAGGTTAGGTGGTGGAAAGATCAGAAGCAACGTTGGAAAATATTATTTTACTGACAGAGTAGTAGATGCTTGGAACAAACTCCCAGCAGACGTGGTTGGTAAATCCACAGTAACTGAATTTAAACATGCCTGGGATAAACCTATATCCATCCTAAGATAAAATACAGGAAATAGTATAAGGGCAGACTAGATGGACCATGAGGTCTATGTTTCTATGAGTGCATGAGATTTCAGGAAAAAATCACCAAAAATCGCCGAATTCTTGTACATGTGCACATCCTCCCATGAGATTTAGCTTTCTGCGCATGCGGAGAAGCCAAATCTCACTCCAAAAAGCACACACACGCCTGCCGGTCACCTGGAGCTGTGTGCACAGATCGATTTTTGCTACCGGTGTGCTGCCCCATCCATGTAGGCACCCGGTACAGAACCCATCCTTGCCCCAACCCTTAAAGTTGGACACAACGAAAATTTATCTTTACCTTTACTACTTTGGAGCATTTATACAGCTTCAAGACATGACCCTGAGCATCTGACAATCTTTTGCATTGGGGAAAAAAAAAAAGCTTCCAAGAAGGGCAGATTTAATCACTGCATTACAAGAGTCACAGCATGAAAAGTTTGCTGCAACTAGTGCCATAATTTCACCAGGAAGCGAAATCATATACAGTCTGTATTATCATCTTAGATAGATTTATTTCCTTGTGAATTCAGTGTCAGAAAAAAGTGATTATAGCATGATTTGTGGCTTGGCATATTTCACTAAAGCCAACAATTGTAGTTTAGTAAACATAATTTAACAGAATAGAGTCATAACAGAATAACAGAGTTGGGAGGGAGCTTGGAGGTCTTCTAGCCCAACCCCCTATTCAAGCAGCAAACCCTACATCATTTTGGACAAATGGATAATAATAATAATAATAATAATAATAATAATAATAATAATAATAATAATAATGTTGTTGATGATAATAATAATAATAATGTTGTTGATGATAATAATAATAATAATAATAATAATAATAATAATAATAATAATAATAATTGTTCTGTTGGGCTCTCTGGTAGACTCCTCCCAAAAATTCACAGGTACAAATTTCAGACACACACACGTTTGAAAATTCAAAACAATGTTCTTTATAATGAAAATGCACTTAAACTAAGCCCTCTTTTGGTATAGCAAAGAGCACTGGTCTCCAAACAAACTGGTAATTTGTACAAGTCCCTTATCAGTTCTGTGATACTTAGATTGAAGCTGTGAGGCAATTCACAGTCCTTCTTTCACAAAGTGAAACACACTTTGCTCTGGTTTAGTTTCAAAGGGAGGAAAAATCAGCACACCAAAGATCAAAGTCAGTAAAGCAGTCACGAAACACAACGATCAGATAATCCTCCACAATGGCCAAACCCACAGGTTGCTATATATAGCAGCCTCACTAATTACCACAGCTCCATCTAACCATAGGTGGCCTCATTTTATTTGATAATAATCTCTCAGTTGTTGTTGCCTATGCATCGCTCTCCGCATGGGTGGCTGTATCATTAACTCTTGTTCTGAATGCAAGGAGGAGCTAGATAATTGATCTCCTTCTGAGCTGTCTGCCACACTCTCCTCCTCCCTGTCACTCACGTCTTCTTGGTCAGAGGAGCCTTCATCATCAGATTTCACCGGGGGCAAAACAGGCCTGCAGCATGTGGATGTCTCCCCCACATCCACAGTCCTTGGGGCAGGAGCTGGGCCAGAGCTAACCACAAATAATAATAATAATAATAATAATAATAATAATAATAATAATAATAATAATAATAGAGAGGGGCGGCATACAAATCTAATAAATAAATAAATAAACAACAGAATTGGAAGGGACCTTGGAAGTCCAACCCCCTGCTTAGGCAGGAAACCCTACACTACTTCAGACAGACGGTTATCCAACATCTTCTTGAAAACTTCCAGTGTTGGAGGATTCATAACTTCTGGAAGCAAGCTGTTCCACTGATTTTTTTTTTTGTTATGTCAGGAAATTTGTCCTTAGTTCTAAGTTACCCTTTTCCCTATTTAGTTTCCACCCATTGCTGCTTGTTCTACGTTCGGGTGCTTTGAAGAATAGGTTGACTCCCTCTTTTTTGTGGCAACCCTTGAGATATTGGAACAGTGCTATCACTGTTCCAATATCTCAAGGGTTGCCACAAAAAATGTTTCCCGTGGTCCTTCTTTTCATTAAACTGGACGTGCCCAGTTCCTGTAAACGTTCTTCATATGTTTTAGCCTCCAGTCCCCTAATCATCTTTGTTGCTCTTCTTCGCATTCTTTCTAGAGTCTCAACATCCTTTTTGCATCGTGGCAAACTAAACTGATCCCAATTGGAAGGGATCTTGTAGGTCATCTAGTCCAACCCCCTGATCAAGCAGGAGTCCCTACACCATTCACACAAATGGCCATCCAATCGCTTCTTAAAAACTTACCATGGCCTTAATAAAGTGCTATTAACACTTCATGTACTCTTGATTCTATTCTCTCTGTTAATGAAGCCTAGAGGTGTGTTGGCTTTTTTGGCACCTGCTGCAAACTGCTGGCTCATATTTAAATGGTTGTCCACTAGGACTAATCGGTTGTCAACCAAGAGATTGATTGTCCAATCTCTTCTTAAAAACCTCCAGTGATGGAACACCCACAATTTCTGGAGGCAAGTCATTCCATTGATTAGTTATTCTAATTATCTTGAAACTTATTTTTAGGGCTAGTTTGGATTTCTGTTTAATAATCTTCCATCCATTACTTTTTATCCAGCCATCACATGCTTTGGAAAATAGACTGACCCTCTGTTCTTTATTGCCACCACTTAGATTTGCTCTGATTGAATTTACGTTTCCATAGGCAAATAAGTATGGTTAAAGGCTTCCATTGCCAAAGCACTGCAATCAAATTGAATAAAGTAAAATAAATTTGCAAGTGAGTGTCAATCGAGAAAGGATGAGTTTCCTTGGTTTTACATTTTGTCAGTTCTTTTAATGTTGATCCAATGCTCCCATCTAGTGGCCAAACAGTGGTAACGCACTGGCGAAAATGCTGAATAACAGTAACAGATTTAGAAGGATCATTCTCTAATCCAGAGGTCCCCAACCTTTTTTGCACCAGGGACCGGCTTTAAGCTAGACCAGTTTTCCATGGCCCGGTGGGTGGGGGGGAGCTAGCTGTAAAAGAGGCGATCAAGAGAGGAATGGGTGAATGAATGGACGGAGGGTGGGAAGGAAGGAAGGAAAGAGGGAAGGGACAGGAACAAAAGAAGGGTGCAAAGGAAGCAAGGAAAGGTGTGAAAGGGGAGAGTAAGAGAGGAAGGAGTGAAAGAAGGGAATGAGGGAGGAAAGAAGGGAGGAAGGAAAAGGAAAGCAAGAAATGGAGGGAGGAAAGGAAGGAAGGAAAGAAAGAAAGAAAGAAAGAAAGAAAGAAAGAAAGAAAGGGGGAAGGGACAGGAACAGAGGAAGGAAGCAAGGAAACTTATGAAAGGGGAGAGTAAGGGAAGAAGGTAGGAAGGAGAAAGAAAAGAATAAATAGAGGAAGGGAAGGTAAAAGAGAGAAAGAAAAAGAGCAAGAAAGAAAGCAAGAAAGAGAAAGAAAGAAAGAAAGGCAACTTCAAAGAAAGGCTCGCTGAGCATCTCTCACTCTCTCTCTCTTTCTATCCCTCTTTCTTTCTTTCTCTTCCTTTCTCTCTCTCCTCTTCCTTTATCTCCTCTCTCTCTCCCTCTCTCTTTCTCTCCCCCCTCTCTCCCCCTTTCCCTCTCTCCCTCTCTTGCTATCTCTCCCCCCTCTCCCTCTCTCTTTCTCCCTCTCCCTCTCTTTCTCTCTCTCTCCCCTCTCTCTTTCTCTCTCTCTCCCCCTCTTTCTCTCTCTTCTTCTCACTTTCTCTCTCTTGTTTTCTTTCTGTCTCTTTTGCTTTCTCTCTCTCTCACTCTTTCTTGTTTTCTTTCTCACGCTCTTTCTCTCTCTTGTTCTCTCTCTTGCTATCTCTTTCTCTCCCCCCCTTTCTCACTCTCTCTTTCTCACTTTCTCTCTATCTTGCTGTCTGTTGCTCTCACTCACTCTCGTTCTCTCTCCGTTCTTCTCAGCGATGACGCGCGCACGCCCTGCCCGCCTCACCTTTGCGAGAGCACTTTCGCCTCGGGCTCTCAGCAAGGGGGTTTGCAGGAGAGGCGGGGCCGGCGAAGGTGATATTGAATGTCGGGGGAGAACGGGCGGTTGCGCGCGCTCCCTATCCCCCTGCTAGCCCACTCGGAATATTCAAAATAAGAAAAGCCTTCGCCGGCAAAGGTTTTTCTTATTTTGAATATTCCGAGTGGGCTAGCAGGGAGATAGGGAGCGCGCGCAACCGCCCGTTCTCCCCCGACATTCAATATCACCTTCGCCGGCCTCCGCTGAGGAAAGCCTTTGCCGGCATTTCCTCTCGGCGTCAAGGAGGCGCAGCGGCGGGCGGAGAGAGGGAAGGGGGGGCAGCGGCGTCCCTCCTGGCCTTGGCGGGCCGCCCAACCCTCCCCACCTCCTGCAAACGCGGCGGGCAGCGGGGGGAGAGCGAGGAGCCGGTTCCGGCGGGCGCGGGGCTTGGCTGGCTGGTGGGGGGAGCGCCGCTGGTGGTGCGGAAAGGCCGAGGGGGCCCTGGCGCCGCGGACCGGCTGAAAAGCCCCAACGGCCCGGTCCCGGTCCGCGGACCGGCGGTTGGGGACCTCTGCTCTAATCCAGTGGTCTCTAACATTAGCAACTTTAAGACTTGTGGACTTCAACTCCCAGAATTCCTCAGCCAGGAATTATGGGAGTTGAAAACCCACAAATAGTTGCCAAGATTGGAAACTTAATGAACTCAATTTGTATAGTCTGGAAGGCAGAAGGGAAAGGGGGGACATGATGGAAACATTTAAATAAGGTTCAGGAGGGAAGTGTTTTTAATAGGAAAGTGAACACAAGAACAAGGCACAATCTGAGGATAGTTTGGGGAAAAGATCAGAAGCAACGTGAGAAAATATTTTACCAAAAGAGTAGTAAATGCTTGGAACAAACTTCCAGCAGATGTGGTTGGTAAATCTATTTATTCATTTATTTGTTTGTTTGTTTGTTTGTTTGTTTGTTCGTTCATTCGTTTGTTCATTCATTCATTCATTCATTCATTCATTCATTCATTCATTCATTCATTCATTCATTCATTCATTTGTTTGAGTTGAAAGGGGACCTGCAGGTCATCAAATCCAACGCCTTGCTTAAGCAGGAAATCATACAGCACCCCAGCCAAATGACAGTCCAATCTCCTCTTGAAAATGTCCAAAGTTGAGGAGTTCACAACCTCCACTGGCAGGCCGTTCCAGTGGTTGATCGCTCTGACAGTCATGAAGCACTTCCTTATTTCTAGATTGAATCTCTCCTGGGTCAGCTTCCAACCATTGTTCCTCACCTGGCCCTCTGGTGCCCTGGAAAACAGTGTGACCCCCTCCTCTCTGTGGCAACCCCTCAAGTACCTGTAGACTGCTATCATGTCCCCACTGTCCCTTCTTTTCTCTAGGCTATCCATGACCAGTTCCAGCAATCTCTCTTCATAAGTCTTGGTTTCTAGTCCCCTGATCATTTTGGTTTCTCTTTTCTGCACCTTCTGCAGAGTTTCTATGTCTCTTTTGAAGTGTGGTGACCAGAATTGAATGCAGTACTCCAGGTGTGGTCTGACCAGGGAATTATAGAGTGGTATTGATACCTCTCTGGTCTTGGAGTGTAGCCCCCTGTTGATACAGTAACTGAGTATAAACATGCCTGGGATAAACATACAGTGATCCCTCGATTAGCACGGTCTCGATTAGTGCGAAACGCTACAACACGGTTTTTTAAAAAAATATTAATTAAAAAATACTCCACGGTTTTTTTTGCTATACCACGGTTTTTCCCACCCGATGATGTCATACGTCATCACCAAGAGTCACTTCTCTGTCTCTTTCTCTTTCTTTCCTGTCATTCTCTGCTTCAATCATTTTCTTATTTCTCTTTTTTTCTCCACTTTTTTCTATCATTTCTCTCTCTCTTTCTCTCCCTGTTGCCGGCGTGGTATATAAGAGAGAAAGAGAGAGGCAGAGGTCGGGCGCATTACCGGGAGGTGGAGGCGGCGTGGGGACGCTGGGTGCCGGGGACACCGAGGAGGGGGTGGACGTGGCCTCTCAGCTGCAGAGCCGAACAAGGGCGGAGGCAACGGCGGAGTCCAGCGCTGGGGCCATGCGGGGCCGCTCATCCAGGGGGGCGTGGACTGGCAAGTCGCCCTCCTTTCTCTCTCTTTCTCTCTCTTATACCACACCGGTAACAGGGAGAGAAAGAGAGAGAGCGGAGGGCACCTTGCCGGTCCACGCCCCCCTAGATGAGCGGTTCCGCATGGCCCCAGCGCCGCCCAGGCAAAGGGGAAACCCCAAGATCGCTTGCCGCTTGCCATATTGCAGCGAAGGAGGCGAAGCAAGGCTCCAAGCTGCAATACGGCAAGCGGCAAGCGGCAAGCGATCTTGGGGTTTCCCCTTTGCCTGGGCGGCGGGAAGACCAAGGGAAGGTTCCTTCAGCCGCCCAACACCTGATCCGCTCCGCAGCGCGGCAGCAGTGAGGAGCCGAAGATGGGGTTTCCCCTTCATCTTCGGCTCCTCGCTGCTTCCGCGCTGCGGAGCAGATCAGCTGTTGGGCGGCCGAAGGAACCTTCCCTTGGTCTTCCCCGCCGCCCACACGCAAACTCCACCATCTGCCCATGTGCGGCCATGAAAAAAATGGCACGCATGCGCAGATGGTGTTTTTTACTTCCGCACCACTATAACGCGGAAATCGATTAGCGCGGGAGGTCTTGGAACGTAACCCCCGCGCTAATCGAGGGATCACTGTATATCCATTGTAAGATAAAATACAGAAAATAGTACAAGGCAGACTAGATGGACCATGAGGTCTTTTTGTGCCATCAATTTTCTATGTTTCTATGGAGACCGCCAACTCTTGTTCTAGTCCAATTCCCTGCTCTCATTGGTGATCAGTGATGACCTGCTACCGGAATGGAAAGTTGCCTTGTTCCAGTAGCTATTTTCAGGATGTGCACACAGCTGCACATCCCTGTTATGCGCCTGCATATATCCATGCAAGATTTAGCTTCTGCAGATGAGCAGCAAGCAAAATCTTGTGTGAATACACTCACGCAAGTGAGATTTTGGCGATTTTTGCCATATTTTTTTGCTTTTGTACATGTGGAAAATCACCAAAATTAGAGGAGAGGATATATGAAAGGAAGAGAATATATAAGATAGGTGAAAAAAAAGGAAAGACAATTGGACAGAGGACGAAAGGCACACCAGTGCACTTATGTACGCCCCTTACTGGCAGTCCTTTGCTGCTGGTGACCTATACTATTTCTGCTAGATGGCTGTCCAGTCTCTTTTTAAAGTACAGCTGTGTATAGTAGTAGTAGTAGTAGTAGTAGTAGTAGTAGTAGTAGTAGTAGTAGTAATAATAATAATAATAATAATAATAATAACAATAACAACAACAACAATAACAATAATAATAATAATTTATTAGATTAGTATGCCGCCCCTCTCCAAGAACTCGGGGTGGCTCACAACAATAATAAACAATGTACAAATCCAATATTTAAAAACACAATTTAAAAACCCTTATTAATAAAATAATCACACAACCCAATCAAACCATACATAAACCAATAGTTAGGGGAGGTGTCAATTTCCCCATGCCTAGCAGCAAAGGTGAATTTTCAACAACTTACGAAAGGCAAGGAGGGTGGGGGCAGTTCTGATCTCTGGGGGGAGTTGTTTCCAGAGGGCCAGGGCCACCAGAGAGAAGGCTCTTCCCCTGGGCCCTGCCAGATGACATTGATTAGTCGACGGGACCTGGAGAAGGCCAACTCTATGGGGCCTAATCAGTCACTGGGATTCGTGCGGCAGAAGACGGTCCTGGAGATATTCTTGTCCAATGCCATGTAGGGCTTTATAGATCATAACCAACACTTTGAATTGTGACCGGAAACTGATCAGCAGCCAGTGCAGGCTGCAGAGTGTTGATGAGACATGGGCACATCTGGGAAGGCCCATGATTGCTCTCGCAGCTGCATTCTGCATGATCTGAAGTTTCTGAACACTTTTCAAAGGTAGCCGCATGTAGAGAGCGTTGCAGTAGTCAAACCTTGAGGTTATGAGGGCATGAGTGACTGTGAGCAGTGGCTCCCTGTCCAAATAGGGCCGCAACTGGTGCACCAGGCGGACCTGGGCAAACGCACCCCTTGCCACAGCCGAAAGATGGTGCTCTAATGTTAGTTGTGGATCGAGGAGGACGCCCAAGTTGCGAACCCTCTCTGAGAGGGTCAATAATCCCCCCGCCCAGGTTATGGACGGACAGATGGAATTGCCCACAGTTGTACTCATATATCTCCTGATTCAATTCCTAAAATTCCAGGTAGGCTTAAGAAAAGATTCAGCATGAAATTCGGGACAGATGGCAGATTGTACATGTTACGTTAATTACAAACGGCCAAATCGAATCCATTTCCCCCCCTCTTACAGTCTTTAGGCCAGAAAACACTGCAATAAAATCATCTAAATCAGTAAAATTATGAATAAAATTAAGAAGAGGAGATCAAACGCAGTAACGCTACATTCAAATCAATCCAAACATGGTGGGAACAACAATAAAGAGCCAATTTCTCCTAATGGGGTTTTTTTTTTGGTGGGGGTGTGTTATAAATTTTTATTGTTTTTTTCCGAAAGAGTAGTAGATGCTTGAACTCACAGACTCAAACTCAACCCTGACAAGATGGAGTGGCTGTGGGTTTTACCTCCCAAGGACAATTCCATCTGTCCGTCCATTACCAGGGGGGGGGGGATTAGTAGTAAAAAAAAATTTGCAGCCCTTCACTGGTGTTGGGCAATTCCTATTATGGCATAATGGCTTTGTTTCCTGGAGGGTGATGTCTTTACCCCATCAGTCTGGAGATGGAGATCTTTCATCTTGTAGATAGGCTGGGCCATTCTTTCTTAACCCTGCTGTTATGTTCGAAAAAACTCCCTAATGTTATGTTCCCGGGTCTATTTGACCCGGACTGCAAATTGATCATTTTAGGTACTTATATTTGGTCTTTTTGAAAGCTTTTTTCACCTGGAAACAAGTTTGAACATTTCTGCACACAATGGAATGAAAATTGAACTGAAAAAATTAATCCTTATTGGTTTATTTTGCACATAAATGTGCCTCCCCCCATTTTTGTGAAAGTTTTTTCAATTTATGGATAGTTTTGCTTGCAAAATCCATTCTATTTTACTAAATTTGGTGTGGGATTGGTAGCTTGAACCTTTCTGAACATAATGATATGAAAATTGAACTGAAAAAAATGATTTATTTTGCTCATAAATGGGCCCCCATGCTTATACTCAAATAGGCTTATACTCGAGTAGGCTTATACTCGAGTATAAAACGATATGGTCTTATATTCAAAAATAAACCAATAAGAATCATTTTTTTCAGTTCATTTCTATTTTTCTTATGTTTAGGATTGTTCAATTTAGTATATCAAAACTTTTGGGTTTATTGATAATTTTGCCTGCAAAATGCATTCTATTTTACTATTCTATTTTGGTGTGGGATTGGTAGCTTGAACCTTTCTGAACATAATGATATGAAAATTAAACTGAAAAAAATGATCCTTATTGGTTTATTTTGCTCATAAATGGGCCCCCATGCTTATACTCGAGTATAAAACAATATGGTCGTATATTCAAAAATAAACCAATAAGAATCATTTTTTTCAGTTCATTTATATTTTTCTTATGTTCAGGATTGTTCAATTTAGTATATCAAACCTTTTGGGGGAAAATTCCTTAGGGATTTGTAGCCTTAAAAAATATAAATTGACACGAAATTCAGAAAGGATGGGGGGAGGGGCTTTTTGATCAAAATAAAAATATAAGTCTCAATTTTTCCAGTTCAATTTTCATATCATTATGTTCATAAATGTTCAAACTAGTTTTCCAGTTGAAAAAGTTTTCAAAAAGATCAAATTCAAGTACCTAAAAAAATTATTTTTGGTCCGGTCATATACGAACAGAAACAGACTCGAAGTGATGATTTTTTTTTGCCCAGAAAACAATTAGCCACCACCCCAAAAATATTTTTTGATGATCAGCATTGTTAAATTGAGTAAATGATTGCCTAAGATTTTAAAAGAAGAACACAATAGTAAGTACAGAAGAAAATCAAAGACAATTAAATTGATAGTAGTATATACATATATTAGTGTTATATTAGTCTTAAAGTCACTATATTTATATTATATTAATTATACACCAGACTATAATTTGTCTCAAGTATATAAATTAGTACATGCTTTTTCCATTAACAAATTAATTTCATATATACTTCAATGATTTATAATGCACAATTGTAAAGTCTAGATTTTATTTATTGCATACTTCAAAATATTAAAAAAAATAAAAAAATAAACAAATATATATCAAATGTATATTTATACACTGAGAGCATATGCACCAAAGACAAATTCCTTGTGTGTCCATTCACAGTTGGCCAATAAACCTATTCTATTCTATTCTATTCTATTCTATTCCATTCTATTCTAAAGTAGTCCACCTGTGATAAGGATCATATTGAACAAGAGACAAATTCCACAATGATTTCTAAGAGTTTGAGATCTCTCCAGAAGAGGTCAGCAGATAACAAGGCTTAGAAAGCTTGTAGCCTCTTATGCAAAGCGGATCTGGTTATTCAGTTGAACTATCCCCCCCAGTCACCATTTCCATAATAACATAATAACCTACCAGCAAAGATAATACTGGATCATAGGGTCACAAAATGGAATGGACTGTTTTGTACTTTTGTACCTTTTTTTTCATGAACTAATAGGCGATGAAAAACATTTCCAGATTCCACATCCCTCTCTCACCCGTCTCTCTCTGTCTCTTTCTATCTCCATCTCTATCTCTCTTTCTGTCTCTCCTACTCTCTCCCCATCTCTCTGTCTCTCTGTGTGTGTCTCTCTATGTCTTTCTCTGTCTCTCTCTCTATGTCTCTCTCCCCATCTCTCTCTTTGTGTGTGTCTCTCTCTCCCTCTCTCTTTCCCCATCTCTCTCTCTGTCTCTTTCTCTCTCCATCTCTCTCTCTCTCTGTCCCTCTCTCTTCCCATGTCTCTCTGTCTCTCTCTGTGTCTCTGTTTCTCTTTGTGTCTGTCTCTCTCTGTCTCTGTTTCTCTTTCTGTCTGTCTCTCTCTGTGTCTCTGTTTCTCTTTCTGTCCGTCTCTCTCTCTCACACCCCATCTCTCTCTCTCACCCTGTTTCTCTGTCTCTCTCTGTCTCTTTTTCTTTGTATCTCTGTCTCTTTTTCTGTCTCTCCCTCTCTTTCCCTGTCTCTGTATCTCTCTGTGTGTCTCTCTGTCTCTCTCTGTCTCTCTCCCACTCTCTCTCCCCATCTCTCTCTCTCTTTCTCTCTCCAACTCTGTCTCTCCATCTCTTCCTCTCTCCCCATCTCTCTCTCTCTGTATCTCTCTGTCTCTGTCTCTGTGTCTCTGTGTCTCTGTGTCTCTCTATCTCTTTCTCTCTCTCCATCTCTCTGTCTCTCTCTCCTCATTCCCCCTCCCTGCCTCCCTCCATCCCCAATCCTAACAACTAACTCTATTCATTCAGAAATTAACCTTGTGGAAAGACTCTTATTTTAACAATAATAACCATGGGAGATTTTTGAATCAAATTGAATTCTTTATTTATAAAGGATTTGGTTCTTTATTGCAAATTAACTCCATTTCTCTCACTGTCTCAGCTATCCCTTAACCATTAACACCATGGTTCTCTGAGACCGGAAACTATGATTCCCATACATCAGGGGTGTGCAGACCATGCCCACCCCAGTTCGACAAAGAGGAAAAAATGTCACAAAACAACAACGTGACTCTGTGGGTTTCACAGCCATGCCATGCATTGTAATAATTGCACTTCTGGTAAGCTATCAAGTGACAATAGCAAAGCCAAGTACCAAAACCAAGTAATTAACCAAAGAACCTGTTCAGTCACATTCCCCCCACACCCACAAATTGTGTGGATGCCATCTACACAACAAAAGATAAGTCAACAGATATCAGGAGAATTAAACTTAATCCGACCTTTTGATAGAGTCACATACTAGAACCAGCACATACACAAGTCTTCATCCCTCAACCAATTTGTGCAAACCTCTTTGTTTTTCAGAATAAATGGATCACCTCCTTTCCACCAGCAATGTACCTTGCATCATTTATGATACTTAAGCTCCAAAAAGGGACCCAGAAAATTCTTTTAACCACATCATCCTTCTTTAGGATAATATTTCCTTTTGCATTAAAGCCTCTCTGTTTACTCGTTCAAAATTTCTCATGGGTAGTCTTCCTTCCTCTACTACCTTCTGTCTAAAAGAAAACAAACAAAACACTGTGGCAATAAGCAAAAATAATCCCTTAAACTCCCTAGAAACAAAGACATGACAAAGAAGCAATGAATAGGCATTGAGATATCTATACCCGGCACAAGAAACCAGGAACAGGAGTTGAGTTTGTAGCAGGAAGAGTTCATTCAATTCCTTATACAAAAGAATCTGAATTATTAAATGCTGAAGCCAAATTACCACTAGATAAGCCTCAATGGAATTCATGGGGGCTGCAAATTGGTCTCTCATGGCTGTGCAACAGATTAATAGAGTTGGAAGGTAACTTCTAGGTCAGTGATGGTGAACCTATGGCACGGTTGCCACAGATGGCATGCGGAGCCATATCTGCTGGCACATGAGCCATTACTCTACCTCAGCTCCAATGTGCATGTGCGTGCGTGCCAGCCAGCTGATTTTTGACTGTCTCAGAGGCTCTGGAATGGCATTTTCCCTCTTCGGAGAAGGGCGGCATGCAAGTCTAATAAATAATAATAATAATAATAATAATAATAATAATAATAATAATAATAATTGTTCTGTCTGGGTTCCCCCAGACCTCAACACCAACTGGAAAAAACAGCCAGACACTCTGGTAAAAGCAAAAGTACTTTATAGCTGGAAAAATTAAACACAGAGGAAAACCTGTTCTTCCCAACAGACAGGCTATAATACTTTACAGCAGAGTCCTGATGTCCAGACAATACAGCAAGCTTCTTGCTGGCACACCCACCCCAAGGTTTCAGTAGTCAAAGGCACAAACCAGGATTCCAAGACGCCAAAGTTCACAGCTAGGTCCCAAGACTCTCAAAGATAAAACTCCACAAGCCAGGAAGGGTGGGTCTGCCTTTTAGCCTTTCCAAAGAGCACCACACCCAAACCCAGCTGTTGCCTCTTTAATGCTGAAAGTACCTAGCCAATTGGTCCCTTCGCTGTGTAGCTCTTCTCTGTCGCAGATCAATTATGGCTTGTGCATTTTCCTCTAAGGAATCCAGGCTGCTTGCTGGGGAGAGCTCCCTCTGGGGGGATTCTGGCTGTCCTCCCTCTTCTTCAGCCTGGGATTCCTCCTCCTCGTCTGCCTGCACCTCCTGTTCCTCATCCTCTCCCTCTGAGCTGGAAACCGACAGAAGATCAGCCGTTCCCTGAGGGGCCTCAGATGGAACCACAACAAATAATAATAATAATAATAATAATTATTATTATTATTATTATTTAGATTTGTATGCTGCCTCTCTCCGAGGACTTGGAGCGGCTCAGAACAAAAGATAAGCAGTACAAATCCAATATTTAAAACAGTTTAAAAACCCTCATGCAAACCATACATAAAGTGGAAACGGCCCAGGGGAATCAATTTCCCCATGCCTGATGACAGAGGTGGGTTTTGAGGAGTTTGCGAAAGGCAAGGAGGGTGGGGGCAGTCCTAATCTCCGGGGGGAGTTGTTTCCAGAGGGTCTGGGCCACCACAGAGAAGGCTCTTACCCTGGGTCCCACCAGACAACATTGTTTCGTCAACAGGACCCAGAGAAGGCCAACTTTGTGGGACCTAACCGTTTGCTGGGATTCGTGCGGCACACTGATAGCAAAAGTTGTGCTAACCTTTTCTCCTGCGTGCGCATGCATCCCAGCATGTTTTTGTTTCTGTGCATGCACAAGAAGCATGTTTTTGCTTCTGCGCATACACAAGAAGCAAAATCTCATGAGGGGATCTGCATATGTGATGTTTTGGTGATTTTTTTCTGCTGCGCATTTGTGGAAGCACAAAAATTGCCAAAATCTCTCACATGCATGCATCCCCTTGCAAGAATTTTGTTCCTGCGCATGCGCAGAAGCAAAAACATGCTTGGACGCGCGCACACACACGCAACAGAAGTGAAGCTGGGTATGTAGCACATTGGTACCGACAATAATGGGAATCTACCCCTGGTGGTGATATTAATTCAGAGTTCTCCAAATTTTATGGTTTGCAGACCAGCCAGGGGGCACTTCTGCGGCCCGGTTCCAAATGGCTCAAGGCCCAGTAGTGGACCATGGACTGGGGATTGGGGACTCCTGTGTTAATTCATTTCCCCCCCAAAGGGAAACATCATTTGGCCACACAGAGATTATTGTCTTCCCCTTATTTGTATGCAATGCAGTAAAGTTGTTGGAGTGAGTTTATTGTCTCTAGACAGGCATTAATCTCCTTGGACATCCGCATTTCCAACTTGCCATAATTCCATTCCAACCCACAGAAAGATATAACACAAGTAAGTCCTCACCAAACCTTTCTTTGGCATTCTGTAACTACTTTTCTTCCACTGAATAGAAAATAAATTGCTTTTAGATTATTTGCTTTCCCCCAAGGGGGAAAAATCCTTGGAGTGCAGGTTCTGACATAACTAGTAATGAATAGCTGAAAGAGTTTATATTTTGAATGTCTGGGCTTTTTTTATTATGCAATTTTTTTTCTAAGGCCTCCTTGGAGTCATACACTTCCATTATAAAAAGAGGGCATCAAAAAGGGGACCCTCCCCACTCCTTACCAGATTGGAAAACTAAATTATCAGCAGAGGAGGCTACAGAAAGTAAGTCCTTAAAGGCTGCATCAACACAGGGATAGTATCATAATCACACAGAGTGATAGTATGGCTTTATAGCGCACTGGTAAGATCACAGTTGGAATATTGTATCCAGTTCTGGTCACCATGATGCAACAAAGATGTCAAGACCTGTTGTGACCTGTTCACAACCTGCACAAATTAGTAATGGAGTCAGTGGAGTACTGGCATGTGTGTTCCTAGCACCTGAGACTGACAGCAAAGAGGACATGGTGTCAGAGGCTGAAGAGCAACCAGGGCCTTCTGCACCTCCTGTGATGAGGAACCCTCTTCTTGATGCTAGGATTCACAGGGCCTCTAGGAGGCATGAGTGGTTACTATAGAGTGGTTCAAGAGAGCCTCCGGTGGTGGTTGTGGGGAGACCATTTTTACCCTCCTCTGGCTCCAAGGAAGCCTTTGAAGTCTGGGGAGGTCAAAACATGAGCCTACTGGGCCCTTCAGAAGTTGGGAAACAGGCCATTTCCAGCCTCCAAAGGGCCTCCAGGGTGCATGAAAACCTGTTTTCATCCTCCCCAGGCATTGAATTATGGGTATGGGCACTTGTGCGTGCATGACAGGGGAAAAAAGGTTCAACATCACTAGGCTAGACAATTCCTGCAAACATTCTAGCATCCAGTCTCCTAATCATCTTCATAGATCTTCTCCGCACTCTTTCAGTCTCAACATCTTGTTTATATCATGACAAACCAAAGTGGTTGCAATATTGGTAGTCAGTATAAGTAAGGTTCTACATTTAAGCAAGCAAAATAAAATGCACAGGTACAGTATATGTAGCACCTTGTTCAACAATAGTAATTGTGAGAGGGATCTTGAAGATGATGTGCAGCAGCTGCCAAAAAAGCCCACACAGTTCTAGGCTGCATTAATTAACAGAGGGATATAATCAAGATCATGCAAAGGGTAATATCACTTTATTATGCCTTGATAAGACCGCACTTGTAATACAGCACCCAGTTTTGGGTCTTACCAAGGCATTATAAAGAGATGCTAACACTTGACACGATCTTGATTTTCTATCCCTCTGTTAATGCAACCAAGGACTGTGTTGACACTTGAAATAACTTGCAAGGTAAATCTTGGCATTGAGTCAGCATCCTTCTAACGTTTTCTAAGGAGCCTTTCTGGCTTTGTACACTTCAATTAAAACCCATAGGAAGGACCTTCATGTGAGCTTTTCCAGCGCGGGAGGTTTTGAGCAGGCAAGAAAGCTGAAAAGCTGTGACAGATAGAAGATGCACAGAGATAACCTAATAAAAACAAAGGTTCCTGATTATTCTACCATTTCGCATCCCACCTGATGCCAATAGGAACCTTTAGGGCTGAAGACAATAAACACGCTTATACGGCTAAGGCCTCTACAGAAGTTACATAAATCAATTTGTCTCAACCTCAACAACTTTTAAGTGGTATAGATTCCAACTTTCAGAATTCCGAGCCAGGATTCCGAAGTCTGCACGTCTTGAAGTGCCTGCAGTGACAAAAACACATAGCCCACGACTCACAGCCACAACTGAGGGCACAATTTCTACTGCTAAGTGAGTTTTCCCCATTTTGCAATTGTTCTTGCCATTAGTCATTAAGCAAATCGTTGTTGCTGTAGTTGTTGAATTAATAATACTATTGTTGAGTCAATTTGGCTTTCCCATGGACTTTGCTTGTGAGAAGGTCATAAAAGGGGATCACTTCAGATTGTGCAGAATGCGGCCGCGAGAGCCATCGTGGGGCTTCCTAGATTCACCCACGTTTCTGCAACACTCCGCGGCCTGCACTGGCTGCCGATCGGTTTCCGGTCACAATTCAAAGTGTGTGTAATGACCTTTAAAGCCCTACATGGCATTGGGCCAGAATACATCCAGAACCACCTTCTACCGCACAAATCCCAGCGGCCGATAAAGTCCCACAGAGTTGGCCTTCTCCGGGTCCTGTTGACCAAACAATGTCGTTTGGTGGGCCCCAGGGGAAGAGCCTTCTCTTTGGCGGCTCCAGCACTCTGGAATCAACTCCCCCCAGAGATTAGAACGGCCCCCACCCTCCTTGTCTTTCGCAAATTACTCAAGACCCACCTTTGTCTCCAGGCATGGGGGAGTTAGGATATTCCTTCCCCTAGGCCATTACAAGTTATGTATGGTATGTTTGTGTGTATTTTTGGTTTTTATAATAAGGCTTTTTAGTTGTTTTAGTTACATGTTGTTTTTTATCATTGTTGTTAGCCGCCCCGAGTCTGCGGAGAGGGGTGGCATACAAATCCAATAAATAATAATAATAATAATAATAATAATAATAATAATAATAATAATAATGATGATGATGATGATGATGATGATGATCCTGGGACACTGCAACCATTATAATTACGTGCCAGTTGACACATGTTCAGATTTTGATCACATGACCCTGGGGATGCTGCAATGGATGTAGGCGTGAAAAAAGATAATAAGTTACTTTTTAAAGTTCCATTGTAACTTTGAAGAATCACTAAATGAATGGTTGCAAGTCAAGGAATAGTAGTAGTATTAGTAGTACAGTAGTAATAGTAGTACTAGTACTACTACTAGCAGTAATTGGAAGGGACCTTGGAGGTCTTGTAGTCCAACCCCCTGCTTAGGCAGGAAACTCTACATCACTTCAGACAAATGGTTGTCCAACGTTTTCTTTAAAGCTTCCAATGTTGGAGCATTCACAACTTCTGGAGGCAAGCTGTTCCACTGATTAATTGTTCTGACTGACATGAAATTTCTCCTTAGTTCTAAGTTACTTCTCTCCTTGCTTAGTTTCTACCCACTGCTTCTTGTCCTACCCTCAGGTGCTTTGGAGAATAGGTTGACTCCCTCTTCTTTGTGGCAGCTCCTGAGATATTGGAAGACTGCTATCATGTCTTCCCTGGTCCTTCTTTTCATTAAACTAGACATACCAAATTCCTGCAACCATTCTTCATTTGTTTTAGCTTCCAGTCCCCTAATCATCTTTGTTGCTCTTCTCTGCACTCTTCCTAGAGTGCAGAGAAAAGCACTCTAAAAGAGCAACTTTTCGTGGTGACCAAAACTGGATGCGGTATTACAAGTGTGGTCTTATCAAGGCATAATAAAGTGATATTACACTTTGCATGATCTTGATTATATCCCTCTGTTAATGCAGTCTAGAACTGTGTTGGCTTTTTTGGCAGCTGCTGCGCATCATCTTCAAGATCCCTTTCACAATTACTATTGTTGAACAAGGTGCCACATATACTGTACCTGTGCATTTTATTTTGCTTGCCTAAATGTAGAACCTTACTTATGCTGACTACCAATATACAGTAAGTTATTTTTAAAAATGTTCTTTCTGCAGAACCTGAACCCTGAAGAAGACTGAAGAATTCTGACAATTGAAGTTCAGACATCTTCAAGTTGCTAAGGTTGAGAAACACAGCTCTGCTGGTGGAGAAGGATCCATTGAATCCATAACTCATGTCATATTGTGCCTTTTAGAACAACATAAAAGTATGCTTTATAATTGACTATCTGGAGAAGTACCCAGGCAATTCTGATGGGTTTTATGTACAGTTACATTTATCCAACCAAAATGATTTCATCTTCTTGAACGAGGCTACATTTTGTTGTTTTGTCTGTAAAACAAGACATGTTGATCATCTCAATGACTTTATTATAATTTTATGATATATTACTTTCTCAGAAATAGCAAGGGTTTCATTAATTTCATCAGTTTGTTAACTTGAAGAATTCTGGTTTGTGACCTGAATAATAAATAAGATGAAGACCACTATTATGACAATTACAGTATATTTGACTGATTGATTTTATGCCATCAAATCACTATCAACTATTAATGACAACATGGGTAGGTTTTTTTCCAGGATAATCTGTCTCTAGCCTGTTTTTTCAAGCCTTGCAATAGTGTGCCCATCACTGCTGTAAGTGAGTCCATCTAGCTTTTATTAATAGATTAATGGAATCGGAAGGGACCTTGTAAGTCATCTAGTCCAACCCCCTAATCAAGCAAGGAAACCCTATACCAGTGATGGCGAACCTTTTTTTCCCTCTGGTGCCAAAAGAGCTTGTGCATGATCTATTGCATATGTGCAAATGTCCACACCCATAATTCAATGCCTGGGGAGGGCACAAACATCCCCCAGATGCCCTCTGGAGGCCGAAAGTGGCCTGTTTCCCAATTTCTGGTGGGCCAAGTAGGCTTGTGTTTCGAACACCCCCCCCCCGGCTCCATAGGCTTCCCTGGAGCTGGGGGAGGGTAAAAATGCCCTCCCCCATCTCTCCGGAGGCTCTCTGGAAGCAAAAAAGGCCCTCCCAAAGCCTCTGTGTGAGCCAAAAATCAGCTGGTTGGCACACACATGCACTTTGGAGCTGAGATAGGGCAACCAGTCACGTGCCAGCAGATATGGCTCTGCGTGCCACCTGTGGCACCCGTCCCATAGGTTTCTCACTGCCTTACACCATTTCTGACAAATGATAGTCCAATCTCTTCTGTGTCAGACTCTGGGAGTGAAGCAGAATTGGATGGTGAGGCAGCCAGCCCATTAGTGAGTCATCATCAGACTCAGAGGAAGATGGATTAATAGATGTTCGCAGGTGCAGGGTTATGATGAGAAGGGAACAACTGCACAAGTATTATAGAAGATAAGGGAGAACACCTGTGGCTGGGGCAATTAGGCTAATGGGTCTGCTGATAAATTGCCAGCATTTCAGGAAGCACATGTGGGAGATTATCCATTTGGAGGAGGACAAGTGTTGTTTGATTTGGGCTGTTTCAGGATTTTCAAAGACTTTTTGGATATTTCACATTTAAGTACATTTTGTGGATTCTTGAAGGGGGGTGGCTGTGACGCCTTCACAGCTGCCTTTATCTGCTCTGTGTTGTTTTTGTTTTTCGCAGCATTCAAGGCTTGTGGTTTGTGGGAGAGCACTTCGACTGTTTTAAAGTGCGTGCGTACAATACTTTTGTTTTGATAAACTGACTCCCTGATTTTCTTTACAACAGTGTGTGTGTTTGAATTTACATTTCTGACTTAATTGGGGCTCGTAACGTGAAGCCTGGCATAACAGAGTCTAGCAAAAGTTTGAGGCATAAACATATTAATTTAATCTGGGCACTTTTGTGGGAGAATTTGGGAAGGAGGCAAGAGCGGATGTCAGATATTCTAGAATTGACACAGGTTGCGCTGGCAATCCTGGGTTTATGCTATTAGGGCAGAATGATCTGAAGAGCTGCTTTCTTCCAATTGATCTCAATTCCTTTCTTTTCCTTTCCCTGTAATCAGTAATTTAAACGTTGAGGGTAGCCAAGTCGCGTTCATTATGAAGATGACGTTTCTTGAACTCTCCGTGATAACCTCTGGAGAAGCTGGAATCAACCTTTGAAAACATTAATTATGCAAGCCTGCCGTTAACATATCTCTGGGTAATCAGGAGAAAAGAAGACAGTTGTCTGTGTTAATTATCTTGAAAATCTGCCTATGAATATTGCAACAGCACACGTTTGGCAGCCTCTGTCAGTCATTACTGGAAATCCTTACCCAGGCTGACATTGTTCAAACTCTCTGTGGTTGTTACAAAAGGGCAAACAGCCGACGGAGGGATGAGCTGTCTGAAAAACTCACCAACTTCCCTACCAATTATCTCACTTTGCCTCTGACTTTTTCTGTTTATTTGGTTGTGCTTAGAAACAGAATGTTTGACCCCATCTGTCAATGAACTTGATAATAAGGCAGCCTCTGTCTGACCTGGAATTTCCCAGCCCAGATATGGTAGTTGAGTTGACAAGTCATTGCATAGGTGCTTTTTTCAAGAGGCAAGTGGACTTTCTATTGGGGTTTTTTTTCCGGAAGACTTTTTATTCCTCCTCCAAGAAGAAACATAGCAACATAGAAGATTGACGGCAGAAAAAGACCTCATGGTCCATCTGGTCTGCCCTTCCACCTCTCACAATATTAGACAACACAGTATCAATAGTAGAGACCTTCAAATTTCTAGGTTCTATCATATCTCAAGACCTAAAATGGTCACCTAACATCAAAAACATCATCAAAAAAGCACAACAAAGAATGTTCTTTCTGCGCCAGCTCAGGAAGCTCAAACTGCCCAAGGAGCTGCTGATACAGTTCTACAGAGGAATCATTGAGTCTTTTCTTTCCTCCTCCAAGAAGAAACATAGCAACATAGAAGATTGACGGCAGAAAAAGACCTCATGGTCCATCTAGTCTGCCCTTATACTATTTCCTGTATTTTATCTTAAGATGGATATATGTTTATCCCAGGCATGTTTAAATTCAGTTACTGTGGATTTACCAACCATGTCTGCTGGAAGTTTGTTCCAAGGATCTACTACTCTTTCAGTGAAATTATATTTTCTCACGTTACTTCTAATCTTTCCCCCAACTAACTTCAGATTGTGCCCCCTTGTTCTTGTGTTCACTATCCTATTAAAACACTTCCCTCCTGAACCTTATTAACCCTTTAACATATTTAAATGTTTCAATCATGTCCCCCCCCTTTCCCTTCTGTCCTCCAGACTATACAGATTGAGTTCATTAAATCTTTCCTGATAGGTTTTATGCTTAAGACCTTCACCATTTTTGTAGCCCGTTTTTAGACCCGTTCAATTTTATCAATATCTTCATGTCACTTAACTATGAGTAGTGGTGTCTGCAGCTGTTAAAATAGCAAACCCAGTGCTAGGCTGCATTAATCAAAGAATAGAATCAAGATCACGTGAATATTAATATCATTGTATAATGTCTTGATAAAGCCACACTTGGAATACTTCGTTCAGTTTTGCTTGCCATGATGCAAAAAAGATGTGGAGACTCTAGAAGAGGGGGGTCAAACTCAAGGCCTGTGGGCTGATTCAGCTGGCAAGAATGCTGGCGTAGGGTACCAAGATGGGCCCACTTCATCCTCTTCAGAATTTGTGACTGACCCGGTTATGGACCACTCACAACAGTAGCTTTTGCATTTCATCCCGCCCTTCCAGTAATGGGTAGCCAAACTTTTTACTGCCACACTGTCGGTGTGGCTTAATTTGTGGGTGTGGCTTGATGGTCATGTGACTACATAGGAGTGGCTTGCCGACCATGTGACCATGTGGGAGTGGCTTGAATGATCATCATCATTCAAGTGAACTGTTAAGTCCTTGACTTACAATCTCACCAGTGTCGCTCTCTGGGGTGACAATTTGCTTCATGTTTCCTGCGCTGGGTAGCTACATGAATGGGTGCCAATCAGTTGAGAAAAGATGGGGGAGGAAATGGCCCCCCTGCAACTCCTGCAGGTGCTGGTCTCCCTACCACTTTCCGAGGAGGAGGAAGAGGATGGGTGGGATGGTCAGCTGGAGCTTGGCACACAGCTTCATTTATGTTGTGAGTCACCCTGAGTCCTCAGAGAGGGGCGGCATACAAATCCAATAAATAAATACATCAATTTCCACTGGTGGAACTGTGTTCCACCCCGTCCTGCCTGCTGCCCACCCCTGCACCCTTCTCTCCCCACAATTGTTTGGTGACTTGAAAATCAATCATAGCCACAAGAAGATTATGTGTTTATGAATCTTGACAGTTAGTTTTGAAGGTGCTAATCCATTTCATCTGCAAGCAACCCGAGCCCCCAGCCTCTTTTGTCAAATCTTCTGCTCAATCTCCATGACTATGTCAACTTTTTATCCTCCCATCTTATTTATTTATTTTATTAGAGTTGAAAGGGACCCTGCAGGTCATCATGTCCAACCCCCTGCTCAAGCAGAAAATCCTACGCCTCCCCAGCCAGATGGGAGTTCAATTTCCTCTTGAAAATGTCCAAAGTTGAGGCATTCATAACCTCCACTGGTAGGTCGTTCCACTGGTTGATTGCTCTGACCGTCAGGAAGTTCTTCCTTATTTCCAGGTTGGATCTCTCCTTGGTCAGTTTCCATCTGTTGTTCCTCGTCCGGCCCTGTGGTGTTCTGGAGAATAGTGTGACCCCCTCCTCTCTGTGGCAACCCCTCAAGTACCTGTATACTGCTATCATGTCCCCTCTGGCCCTTCTTTTCACTAGACTATCCATGCCCAGTTCTCTTTGTCTTGGTTTCTAGTTCCCTTATCATTTTGGTTGCTCTTTTTTGTACCCTTTCCATAGAGAAAAGAGTCTCTATGTCTCTTTTGAAGTGTGGTGACCAGAACTGGATGCAATACTCCAAGTGCGGTCTGACCAGGGCATAATAGAGTGGCATTAATACCTCCCTAGTCTTGGAGTGTATCCCACTGTTGATGCAGTTTAGGATTGTGTTGGCTTTTTTAGCTGCTGCTGCACATTGCTGGTTGGTTGTTGGTTGTTGGTTATCCACCAAGACTCCGAGATCCCTTTCACAGTCACTTGAGGTGAGTGTGGTTTCACACAGTTTGTTTGTATGTTTTGGTTTGTTTGTTTTTTTTACCTAGGTGCAGGATTTTACTTTTCTCTACATTGAACTTCATTTTGTTTGTTTGGGCCCGCTGTACAAGATGAAGTTTAATGTGGAGAAAAGTAAACTTAGTTTCTCTCTTTCACCTACACTGAAAGGGCAAGCCACTTATACATAAAATCAGAGCAGATCTGACTCCCAACAAGCACTGATGATGTTGCCTAGTTTGGTAATGAGACATCTTCAAGAAAACATCTAAGCTCAGAGAGCACCAAGGACTCCACAGCCTGATAAAAGAAATCTGGATCTGAAGGAGGAATTGGATGAACTAAGATTGACCATCCCTAGTGTTCTTGAACATAAAAACATGGTAGGTGGAAAAGATTGTCAGCCTTGCAAGATTTGGATACTGTAACTTTATAATACAGAGAGTATAAGCATTCTTGGTTTCCATTTCCTGATCTGGACTACATTGAAAAACTGTGGTGGTTATGTTCTGAGAGAAAAAAATTCTGGATGAAAATCCACAAATGGTTACAAGTAGTGATGGGCGAACCCAACAATGTTCGGGTTCGGCAAGTTTGGACAAACTTCACGCAAAATTCAGCCGAACCCGAACGGCTCGTGGCACCAAAGCTCTGCCCCCAGAATCCCATCATTTTTTTTATTTTTATGGATTTTTTAGTTTTATTTATTTTTCTTGTTACGAAAAAGGATGCCGCAGCGGCGACACAGGAGGTCCTTTCATGTGAAAATAAAAACTTTTATTTTTACATGAATTCCTCCCATTAAGAGATTCTGGGGGCAGAGCTTTGATGTCACGTATACCGGCAGGTTGCTAAGGACGCCAAAGTGATCACTTCCTGGATTCCATGGAATCCAGGAAGTGATCACTTTGGCATCCTTAGCAACCTGCCGGTGTACGTGATGCAAAGCTTCGCCCCCAGAATCTCTTCGTGGGATTCCCCAGCTCCTTTTGTGCCTCCCGACCGGCTGACAGCTCCTCGGTGTTCGCCTTCCTCCACCGCCACCGGCGCCCAGCTCCTTCTCCTCTTCTCAGCAGATGACAGCTGGGCGGTGGCTTTCGTGGTGTTCAGCACAAACGCCGAACTAAAGCACAATTTTTTTAAAAAAATTGGGTTCGGGTCCGGCATGCCGAACATCACAAAATTCGGTATGGACCCGAATTGAGCAGGTTCAGTTCACCGAACACTAGTTACAAGAGATAATAGAAACAAAGATAGAATTCTTACCAGAATTGTTCTTATTAGGAATAATAAAAAAGCAATATAGTATAGCCCATACATAATATGACTGCGGGCAGAATAACCTTTGCCCAATATTGGAAAAATACAGAAACCTCCTGAGAAAAAGCAGTAATTAATAAAAATATATAATTGTTCTGAAATGGATGAACTGATGATGGAATTAAGGGGACAAAAAGATTCTGAATATCATGAAATATGGGCAAAATGGCACAGATGGATTGAGTTAAGAAATAGAAATAAGAAGATCACAAAAGATATATAAAGATTAGTAACATAAAGAATATAAATATGTAAATATGAATGATTTTAATAGGGACTGATTGTATGAAATAATATGAATATTACTGTAATTAATCAATATGTATATTATTATAGGATTTAATGACATATCTGATGTAGCAATGCAGAAATACTGAATGTTTGCTGATATCACAATTTTGTTGCTGTTGTTTTTCCTTTGTTGGTATTTATTTGTCTGTTTTAAAATATATTTGAAAACTAATTAAAAAATTTCCAAAAAGAGAGAAAAACTGATATCAGTCTTGCAATTCTGCAAGCATTTCCCCCTCCCCAAGCCTCCCCACATGAATAGTTTAATTGCTTTTTTCTATCCATGAACTGGAGCAGTGGTCTCCAACTTTGCCCCTTGTGAACTTCAACTCCCACAAGTCTTAAAGTGAGTAAAGTTGGAGACCCCTGAACTTAGAGAACTATTATAATTCCTTCCAACTCCACAAGGTTATGATTCTGTGATCTGAAAAAGAAGTAAGAGAACACTAAGAGATAATTAACAAGATGTTCTTCTTTTGCTAGGGAGCTGAAGAAATACATTTCAGGAAGAAAATAAAGGCAACAAAAAATCTTGGCTAGGTTCTAACTAGGAGGTCTTTGAAGATCTTTCTTTTGATTATTTTTAAAACCATCTAATCCAGTTGCCATCTCTGAGTCATAGCAGCCGTCCTTGTTAATTAATTTGTTTGTTTGCTCATTCGATGTATGAGCCCACTCACCAAGAAAAATAGGTAGCTCTTCAGATCTTATTTAAACTAGTTTCCTGAAGCAATAAGTAGCATACCAGCAGAAAAAGAGTTATATGAGTGGAATTGCAAGCCAATAAGATTCAGAGAAGTACATGTTTTTTACTCTGATGGAAAATAGCATTTTGTTGCAATGCTCTGTAGGAAAGGTAGAAAAAAGAAAAAAGAAAAAGAATGAGAGAAAAAGAGAGAAAGGGGGGAAGGAAGGAAGGAAGGAAGGAAGGAAGGAAGAATTATATTCTTGGTGCAGCTTGTACATCGAAGCTCCTCTGTATCAAAATCAATGCTGCTTTTCAAGGAATATTTTATTTATTTATTTATTTTGTCCAATACATAATACACATTGAAGAGAATAGATATGTAATAATATAAATAAAGAAAAGAATAGAATAAAAGATATAAAAGTATAGGTGAACATATTTGAAAGGAAGAAAAGATAAATGAGATAAGGAGAGGCAATTGGACAGGGGACGGAAGGCACACTGACCTCTAAGGAACCTGGAGAGGTCAATCGTGGATAGTCTAAGGGAAAAATGTTGGGGGTTAGGGGTTGACATTACTGAGTCAGCTAATGAGTTCCATGCTTCGACAACTCGGTTGCTGAAGTCATATTTTTTACAGTCAAGTTTGGAGCGGTTAATATTAAAACCCTGCTGTTCTGTTTGGGTCGTATGCGACCCGAAGCCAAGTTTGAGTCCCTGTAAAAAAATTTCCCTGCATATCTGAAACTTGAAATTTCATGGCTTTTCATCATTCTAGACCTAGGATTGTAGGGCATTCTGTTTCGAGTGGAGGAGTGAAGGGCTCTTCTGGTGAAGTATCTTTGGACATTTTCAAGGGTGTTGATGTCCGAGATGTGGTATGGGTTCCAGACAGATGAACTGTATTCAAGGATGGGTCTGGCAAAAGTTTTGTATGCTCTGGTGAGTAGTGTGCGATTGCCAGAGCAGAAGCTGCATAGGATCAGGTTAACAACTCTAGAAGCCTTTTTGGCGATATTGTTGCAGTGGGCTTTGGCACTTAGATCATTTGATATTAGTATTCCAAGGTCTTTCACACCATGAAGAATACCTTTATTTTCATTTCTATTTCCTAGTATTCCTATCAGTTATGAAGACATTTTCCCCCAGTTGGGCTCTTTTATAGCCAAGCAAACAAACAGATCATCAAACAGACTGACTCAGAAATCTCACTCGAGGCACAAATGTCCAGGTTCAATTATTCATATTTTGGACACACCTGAAGATCCAACTCACTGGAGAAAGTTCTAATGCTAGGAAAGTTAGAAGGAAAAAGAAGAAGGTGGAGGAAGAGGAAAAGGAGGAGGAGAAGAAAAAGCAGAGGAGGAGGAGGAAAAGAAGGAGGAGGAAAAGAAGGAGGAGGAGGAAAAGAAGGAGGAGGAGGAAAAGAAGGAATAGGAGGAGGAGGAGGAGGAAGACAGTTGCTGCCGAAGGAAGAAAGTGAGGTAAAGGTAATAAAAAAATCCAAAAGTTTAAGGCTTAAAAAAAAAAGAGGGACTCTGATGCGGCGAGGAGGAGCACGCACCTCCCATACACCCGGCACGAGGCTGTCTCTCATACACTGCACCAGAGAGAGAAACCCAGGGGGAATGGCAGGAAACTGGCCAGGCCTTTGTGCCGCTCTCAAATTTCTTGGGAAATTTTTCCAGGCTCAGATTCTTAAGTAGAAAATGGTTCTTAAGAAGAGGCAAAAAAATCTTGAACACCCAGTTCTTATCTAGAAAAGTTCTTAAGTAGAGGCGTTCTTAGGTAGACATACCACTGTATTCATAGAACTGATAAAGAAATAAAGGGAGATTAGTATAGATCTATTTCAGGCTGTTTAGCTCTCATCAGCTACCCATAACCTTCTAGGATTCAAACTTGGGCTGCTTGCGTTGTTAGGCAGTGCTTTTACCCTCTAAGGCAGTGTTTCCCAACCTTTTTTGAGCCGCGGCACATTATTCATATTTTCAAAATCCTGGGGAACACTGAACGGGGGGACGGGGGGGGGCGCGGGGGGGGCTAAAGAAAAGTTTGGACCAAAAAAAAAATTTCTTCCTCAATTTCACTCTATTTCTCCCTCCCTCTTTCTCTCTCTTCCTTCCTTCCCTTCTTTCTCTCCCTCCATCCCTCTTTCTTTGTTTCTTCCTCTCTTTTTTGCTCTCTTTCTCTCTCCCTCCTTCCTTCCCTCTATGTCTTTCTCTGTCCCTTGCTCTCTCTCTGCCTCTCTTGCTATCTCTCTTTCATTCTCTCTCTTTCACTCTCTTTCTGTCTCTCTTTCTATGTCTCTTTCTCTCTTTCTCTCTCTCTCTGTCTCTCTTGCTATCTCTTTGTCTCTCTCTCTTGCTATCTCTTTCTCTCTCTCTTGCTATCTCTTTCTTTCTTTTTCTCTCTCTCTCTTGCTATGTCTCTCTTTCTCTCTGTCTCCCTCCCTCTTTCCTTTCTATCTCTCCCTCCCTCTTTCCTTTCTATCTCTCCCTCCCTCTTTCCTTTCTATCTCTTTTCTTTCTATCTCTCCCTCCCTCTTTCCTTTCTATCTCTCCCTCCCTCTTTCCTTTCTATCTTTCTCTCCGTCCCTCAGCGGGGGCAAAGAAGAAGGAAGGCAGGCTGCAGAGGGCACCAAGGACAAGAGCGCTCGCTCGCTCCCTCGCCCTCTGACTTCCCTCCCTCGCTGCTGAAGGGACGAGCGCGGGCACGCTGCAAGAAGGTTTTTTTTGCTTTTTTTCCCCTTCCCCCGCCTCACGGGAGAGAGTGAGAGAGAGAAAGAGTAGCGCCCTGTCGGTTCCGAGCGCAGCCAGGGAAAGCGGCCTCGAGCCGAGTGCGAACTGCGGGATGCGGCAAAGGACTCCTTGTCAACCAAAAAAGGGTGGGGGTGGCAAAGGCAAAGCCTGGGAGGCGGGGAAGGGAAGAGCGGGAGACCCCCAGACAGAACGGCTGAGGGGAAGGAAAGATGGAAGGAGGGAGGGATTGAGAAGCGAAGCCAGGGAGGGCTGAGAGAAAAGGGGAGCGGCGTGCGCGAGAGAGGGGCGGGGCGTGCATTCCCGAAACGGATGGAGAAAGCCCTCTCTCGCAGCGAAAGCGCTCCCAGACAGGGGGCTGCGAGAGAGGGCTGGGAGCGCTTTTGTCCCGAGGAGCTGAAGCTGCAGCCGCCGCCGCCGCGAGAGAAGTTGCGCCCCAAGGCAGGGGGCGGCGGCGGAGGAGAGGGGGCAGATCGGGTGGGGAGCTTGGCGGCACACTAGTGTGCCGCGGCACACCGGTTGGGAAATGCTGCTCTATGGCACACATTTCTCTCCCTTATCAGCTGAGCCAGGGGAAAGATTAAATATTTTTTTGTGTGTGGATTCACCTGGTGTACTCAAATATGGGAGAGAAGCAGTATGCTCCCTCCCGTATTTGGATATAGCAGGTGACTCAACAGAAAAACATTATACACACACACAAACACACACACACACACAGAGAGAGAGACAGACAGACAGACAGACAGACAGACAGACAGACAGACAGACAGACAGACAGACAGACAGTTGACCCAAATACTCAAATCTGCATGGATTAAAGATTAGAATAGAATAGAATAGAATAGAATAGAATAGAATTCTTTATTAGCCAAATGTGATTGGACACACAAGGAATTTGTCTTGATGCATATGCTCACAGTGTACATAAAAGAAAAAGATACATTTTTCAAGAATGATGTAGTACAACACTTAATGACTGTCATAGAGGTCAAGTAAGCAAATAAGAAACAATCAATATTAATAAAAATGTTAGGATACAAGCAACAAGTTACAGTAATACAGTCCTAGGTGGGAGGAAAAGGATGATAAGAATGATGAGAAAAAACTAGTAAAAAATAGAAGTGCAGATTTAGTAAAAAGTTTGACAGTGTTGAGGTAATTATTTGTTTAGTAGGGTGATGGAGTTCAGGGGAAAACTGTTCTTGTGTCAAGTTGTCTTATTGTGCAGTGCTCTCTAGCAATGTTTTGAGGGTAGGAGTTGAAACAATTTATGTCCAAGATGCGAGGGGTCAGTAAATATTTTCACCTCCCTCTTTTTGACTCGTGCAGTATAGTGGTCCTCAATGGAAGGCAGGTTGGCAGCAATTGCTTTTTCTGAAGTTCTGATTATCCTCTGAAGTCTGTCTCGGTCTTGTTGGGTTGCAGAACCAAACCAGACAGTTATAGAGGTGCAGTTGACAGACTCAATGATTCCTCTGTAGAAGGTTAAGAAGATTAAATGATGTCACCAGACATCATCAGAATTCATTTCACCAATGTTTTTCTCATCTAATTCTGATGTCATCAAAATTAGTTTCAACAATGGTATCAGCAGCGAGAATTCTGTGTGCCCAGAAATGGAAAAATATGTTAATCCCCACAACAGAAAAAGTGGATGGGAAAAGTAGATATTTAATTTCTCTATCAGGTGACACCATGACTTCGTCACCATCTCTCTGTTAATGTTATCTACAAGTAGTCCTTGACATACATCCACAACTTGCCTTGAAGTTGTGGGTGCTCCATTACTGCAGGTTTTCAGGAAAACATTGGTTTGGGATGGCATGAGGACTCCTCCCTTGGGAAGGGGGATTTGAGAAGAAGACCTTCAAAGTCTCTTCTAGAACTATGATTCTAAGTTCCCACCACTGAAAACATTTCAGGTTTTGATAAAAAGTTTAACCCCTTTTCCCCCTTGAATATTAGCTGGAGGATTATCTTTAACTAGAACAATTGTTTCTTACTTCTCTTCCCCACACCCTCCTGGCTTCTGACATTTCATGGTGTTTCACAAAAGCCCTGTGAGAAATTTTAAGTAATATATAAGCACTATGATTCTGAAACACCACATTCATCTTGCTGACAACAGCAAATTTGTCACTAAGATATTTGTTCTTTCTCAGCAAGGGCCCAGCAGTACCTGGGGGGAGAAAAACGAGATAAGTACAAAACATTTGTAGTAATGAGTTTGTGAGTAGGGAGTAGAAAACAAAACTGGGCCTTCCTCCTATTAGTTTTACACACTGAAGGTATGCAACCTGATATATTTATAAGGCATGTATCAAATTTTATTTTATTTTATTTTATTTTATCTATCAATCTATCTGTCTGTCTGTCTGTCTGTCTGTCTGTCTGTCTGTCTGTCTGTCTGTCTGTCTGTCTGTCTGTCTGTCTGTCTGTCTATCTATCTATCTATCTATCTATCTATCTATCTATCTATCTATCTATCTATCTATCTATCTATCTATTTGTTGAGTTGAGTTGAGTTGAAAGGGACCTTGCAGGTCATCAAGTCCAACCCCCTGCCTAGGCAGGAAATCTTACAGCACCCCAGCCAAATGACAGTCCAATCTCCTTTTGAAACTATGCAGAGTTGGGGCGTTCACAACCTCTGCTGACAGGCCATTCCACTCACTCTGACCATCAGGAAGCTCTTCCTTATTTCCAGGTTGAATCTCTTCTTGGTCAGCTTCCAACCATTGTTCCTTGTCTGGCCCTCTGGTGCCTTGGAGAATAGTGTGCCCCCCTCCTTTCTGTGGCAACCCCTCAAGTACCCGTACACTGATATCATGTCCCCCCTGGCCCTCCTTTTCTCAAGGCTGTCCATACCCAGTTCGAGCAATCTCTCTTCATAAGTCTTGGTTTCAAGTCCCCTAATCATTTTGGTTGCTCTTTTTTGCACCTTCTCCAGAGTTTCAATGTCCCTTTTGAAGTGTGATGACCAGAACTGAAAGCAGTACTCCAGGTGAGGTCTGACCAGGGCGTAGTAGAGTGGTATTAATACCTCCCTGGTCTTGGAGTGTATCCCACTGTTGATGCAGTTTAGGATTGTGTTGGCTTTTTTGGCCACTGCTGCACATTTCTGGCTCATTTTTAGTGGATTATCCACCAAGACTCCGAGATCTCTTTCACAGTTGCTACTGCTAAATGGGGTTTCTCCCAGGCTATATGCGTGTCTAGGGTTTTTTTAACCTATGTGTAGGATCTTACTCTTCTCAATTAGATCAGATGAATCAATTGAACCAGTTCCAGATTGTTGATTTAATTCAGAATTCCAAACCAGTCTTGTGTGAGATTGAAGGGATTTTCAAGGAAGTAGAAGGATGTAAAATCAATCAATCAATCAAACCATCTGCTACAACATCACGATTACAACCTCAAGTCAGGAGTGGGTTCAGATTGGATCGCCCAAACTGGTAGTGACCCACTGGTGACATCACAATGATGTCCTAGATCCAGGTTTGGTCAGTATTAGTCTGTGGATGCCACTATCATTTTGGGGGGAGGGGGATTTTTTCCCATTTTTTTCTCTCCGTTTGGAAGTTTTTTTTCCTTTGCTGGTGCTCGAAAAAGGGCCAGCCTGCCCCCAGGTTTATACCATATTTTTCAGAGTATAAGACACACCAGAATATAAGATGCACCTTAGTTTTTGAGGAGGAAAATAGGGAAAAGAATCTGCTTACAAGGTATTCATCTGGCTAGTGTCCTTAGTCTGGTCTGCTTCCACACATTATTTTATCCCCTGGTTAAGGGGGCGGGTTAAGGGTTTAATTTTAATTTTAATTTTAATTTTGAGAGAGTAACAATGAAAGAGCTTGCAAGCCAGTAAGAGCTGGGAACATCATTAGCACCTAGAAAGAAACAGTCTGAGCAAGTAGAGCAATGGAAAAAACCATGCAAAGACTTAGGGCTTGGAAAACATTCTTCTTTGCAGAGAGTAACAATGAAAGAGCTTGCAAGCAGGTAAGAGCTGGGAACATTGTTAGCACCTGGTTAGGCTGGAAAGAAACATTTGGAGCAAGTTAGACCAATGTGGAAAAAAATCTGCATAGACTTGTGGCTTGGAAAACATTCTTCACAGAGAGCAACAATGAAAGAGCTTGGGTACATTAATAGCACTTGGTTAGGGCTGGAAAGAAATATCTGAAGCAAGTAAAGCAATGGAAAAAACCCCCTACAAAGACAGGGTTTGGAATATATTCTTGGCAGAGAGTAACTATGAAAGAGCTTGCAAGGCGGTAAAAACTGGGAACATTGTTAGCACCTGGTTAGGGCTGGAAAGAAACATTTGGAGCAAATAGAGAATGGGAAAAAATCAAAGACATGATTTGGAAAACATTCTTGGCAGAGAGTAACAATGAAAGGGCTTGTAAACCGGTAAGAACTGGGAACATTGTTAGCACCTGGTTAGGGCTGGAAAGAAATATACTCAGAGCAAGTTAGAGTAATGAAAAAAAAACCTGCAAAGACTTAGGGCTTGAAAAACATTATTTGCAGAGAAAAACAATGAAAGAGACAGCAAGGTAAGACCTGGGAAGATCATTAGCAGCTAGTTAGGGTTAAAAAAAAAGCTAAATTCAGAATATAAGGCACAACCTAATTATTAGCCTCTTTTATGGAGGAAAAAGGCACATCTTATACACTGCAAAATACGGTACTTTTTGTATAAACAAAAAATGGAAGGTTTTTGGTGTTGGATAACCATTTATCTGAAGTGGTGTAAGGTTTCCTGCCTAAGTAGGGAGTTGGACTAGAAGACCTCCAAGGTCCCTTTCAACTCTGTTATTCTAAGATTGTGAGTTAGAATAAAACAATGTTGGAATGGACCAACTTAAGGTTCTTTCAGCAATTAGAATGAAACTGATAAGAAAAAAAAACATCTTGCATTGGAAATAGCAAACTACTGGTAACTTAATTATAATTAAATTTAAATCTCTTCGAGTCACAGAGGCTTACTGAACACACAAATGTGGCTCCCCACATTCTGCACATAGGCACATATAATGGGGCAGGAACTGTACTCTCAACAAGGTGACAAAATGATGCCTTTCCCCCCCACTGGAGTTTCACTTCCACCAGAACAAACATTTCAAATCACACTTTCACAAACCTCACAAAGGACTGATTTTCCTATAAATGTTACCAGCCTCAACAACACCCCAGTCTTGTAGCTAACTCGATTGCTGAATTCCATGCTATTGAATAAAATACAGTTTATCTAGACATCTTACCTAGCACATTTTTTTGTGTGTGACCTGGCTCGGAACCAGACCTGAATTTTCTCCTAATGCTATTTTATTGTAAAACTATATTAATGGGATCTTGCAAGATTGAAAGTACATTTCTCCTGCTGTCTACTTTACAGCCCAATAATTTAGAGACAATTTTTGCTGAGTCTCTTACGTTACCCATTATGCAGCTGTGGGTTATATTCCTTGTTATCCAGTGATGGGCTACCAAAATTTTTACTACCGCACTGTGGGCATGGCTTATGCATTTTGTTTCAACATCTTTCGGTGCAAATTGGATGTTCTGGGGTGGAGCTCCAAATTTTGCTAGCGGAACTGCGTTCCTGACCGTTCCCGTAGGAGCCCATCACTGCTATTATCTGACAATTCCCTAGGTCGGTGATGGCAAATATTTTTTTCCTTGGGTACCGAAAAAGCCTGGGAGCATGCTATCATGTATGCGTGAGTGCCCACACCCATAATTTAATGTCTGGGGAGGGCAAAAACAGCTTCCCTTGCCCCCCAGAGGCCGGAAACAACCTGTTTCCCAACTTCTGGTGGGCCCAGTAGGCTCGTGTTTTGCCCTCCCCAGTCTCCGAAGGCTTCTCTCCATTCCCCCAGAGGCTCTCTGGAAGCCAAAAACGCCCTCCCAGAACCTCTGTGTGAGCCAAAAATCAGCTGACCAGCACACACATGCACTTTGGGGCTGAGCCAGGTTAACAGCTCATGTGCCAGCAGATATGGCTCCATGTGCCACCTGTGGCACCCGTGCCATTGGCTCGCCATCACTGCCCTAGGTAGCATCTCTTTCTCCTGTCTCCTGAGGTCAGTCCAGAGGTAGGTTCCTGCTGTTTTGGACAGGTTCTATAGAACCAGGGAGGGTTTTCTATTGGTGCGGTAGGCGATTGTGCACCAGTAGTGGCATGGTGCAATTTGTGCGCAACTGCTCCAGTGCCAATCCTTCAGGCACTGCCATCTTTTTTCTTTAATTTTTCATATTTTGTGCTTCATGCACATGTGCAGAAGAAAAATCTCCCGAGGGGATGCGTGGCAGTGTGAGATTTTGGTGACTTTTTGCAGTAAAATTTTTGGCAGCCCATCACTATTCCCAATGCTTTAAATTTAGATTCAGCCTTTATAAAACAAAAAAAAACATAGAAAATATAAGAACAGGTTTGGAAGGGACCTTGGAGGTCTTCTAGTCCAACTTCCTGCCGAAGCAGGAGACCTATGCCATTCCTGACAAATGGCTGTCCAGTTTCTTGTTTAAAAAATATCTCATGATGAAGCTTCCGTAACTTCCATATTAAATATTCTCAACTGTCAGGAAATTTATCCTTAGTTCTAGGTTGGATCTCTCTTTAATTATCTTATTTATTAATTTATCAACTAATAAATCATTACAATAAACAATAAATCACTGCTAATAAATTATTAATAATTCAGTCATTTATAAATTGTGAATGATTTAATTATTTATAAACTGGATAATAGGTACCTCTCGTACCCTATATTAAGGAATGGAGCTCCAGAAAATTGAATACAGTAACCCTGACTGATCTCTCTAGTTTCAGTGTTTCCTAACCTCAGGAATTTTAAGATGTCTGGACTTTGGCTCTCGGAATTCCATAGCTTGCATGGGGCTAGGGAATTCTGGGAGCTGATGTCTACACATCTTACATTTATTGAGTTTGAGAAACTATTTATGGACTCCTACGGGTACAGTCAGGCGCACAGAATCGGTAAAAAAGATTGGTCAGGTACGCAGAACCGGTAGAAGTTGTCCAAGATCCCTTCCAAACCTGTTCTTATAAACTGCTCAAAAAATAAAGGGAACACTTAAAAAACAGAATATAATTTCAAGTAAATCAAACTTCTGTGAAATCAGACTGTCCACTTAAGAAGCAACACTGATTGACAGTCAATTTCACATGCGGTTGTGCAAATGGAATAGTTGTGCAAATGAAAGATTCAATGAGAATATTTCATTCATTCAGATCTAGGATGAGTTATTTGAGGGTTCCCTTTATTTTTCAAGCACTACAAGTTCTATGTTTCATGTTCTGTAAAGGCTGAATCTAAAACTAAAGTGATAGGAACTGCTATGGGCTGCCAAAATTTTTACTGCCACAATGTGGGTGTGGTTTATTTTGTAGGTGTGGCTCGATGGTCATGTGACTGGGTGGGAGTGGCTTGTCAGCCATGTGACCCGGTGGGAGTGTTTTGACAATCATGTGCCCAGGGGTGGCTTAAAGATCATGTGACTGGGTGGGAGTGGCTTACTGACCAAGATAAGTGTTCAAATAGGTGGTTGGACTCTTTTTCAGTCGACTAAGTCACATTATTTGTCTAGCAACAAAAATGACAAATGATAGACAGCATTACTGATTGAGGAGAACAGTAACATTTTAAAAACATAGAAACATAGAAGACTGATGGCAGAAAAAGACCCCATGGTCCATCTAGTCTGCCCTTATACTATTTCCTGTATTTTATCTTACAATGGATATATGTTTATCCCAGGCATGTTTAAATTCACTTACTGTGGATTTACCCATCACGTCTGCTGGAACTTTGTTCCAAGGATCTACTACTCTTTCAGTAAAATAATATTTTCTCATGTTGCTTTTGATCTTTCCCCCAACTAACTTCCGATTGCATCCCCTTGTTCTTGTGTTCACTTTCCTATTAAAAACACTTCCCTCCTGGACTGTATTTAACCCTTCAACATATTTAAATGTTTTGATCATGTCCCCCCTTTTCCTTCTGTCCTCCAGACTATACAGATTGAGTTCATTAAGTCTTTCCTGATACGTTTTATGCTTAAGACCTTCCACCATTCTTGTAGCCCGTCTTTGGACCCGTTCAATTTTGTCAATATCTTTTTGTAGGTGAGGTCTCCAGAACTGAACACAGTATTCCAAATGTGGTCTCACCAGCACTCTATATAGCGGGATCACAATCTCCCTCTTCCTGCTTGTTATACCTCTAGCTATGCAGCCAAGCATCCTACTTTGAGGTTTTGTACTGAACCCACAAGCTTCAGTATGATAACAGATTAGGCAAGTAGCTCAATTTTCTTTAATGGCCATAAAAGTTCAGCTCTAGATCATGATTAAAATGATTAAAGCGTTTATGGGTAAAAAACATACTATTTATTTATTTCCTACTTGGATCATACTAAGGTACTAAAGAAGGAAGGGCAATTTAAAAAAACCTGTTAAGTATCCAATAAATGGTGCATAAACTTACTAACCCCACTGCGTTCCCCCCCACACCCTGTGAGGGCAGCAGCCCATTACTGATCTCAGTGCTATTCCTATTACAGTAATACCCCGGTTATTGCGTCCCCAACCATTGCGAACAGGGTAATTTGCGATTTTTGAACCCGGAAGTCAAAACACCATCTGCGCATGCGTGCCCTTTTTTTCTATGGGCACGCATGCGTAGATGGCGCCGGGCAGATCAGCTGCTGGGCGGCTTCCCTGGGTCTTCCCCTTCTTGCTGGCGGGAGGGCGAAGGCCCCCCCCAGCACCCGCTCGCCCGCCCTTCACCCGGGAAGTTCGCCAGGAGTCAGCGGAGAACGGCGCTCCTGTTTTAAAACGATCGGAGCCGGCCGGCTCCGATCGTTTTAAAACAGGCACGCCGTTCTCCGCTGACTCCTAAAGCGGGGAAGTTCACCAGGAGTCAGCGGAGAACGGCGCGCCTGTTTTAAAACGATCGGAGCCGGCCTGGGGGGGCTTTCCAGCAACCCCCGAGCCCCCAACCCGGGGTTCGGGGGGGTGCTAGAGAGCCCCCCATGTCGGCGGGGACGTTTTAAAACACCCGCGCGCCTTCCCAACTGAGCCCTCAAGCCAAGCGCCAGGGCGAACTTCTGCGCTTGGCTTGAGGGCTCAGTTGGGAAGGCGCGCGGGTGTTTTAAAACGTCCCCGCCGACATGGGGGGCTCGCTAGCACCCCCCGAACCCCCAACCCGGGTTTGGGGGGGGTGCTAGCGAGCCCCCCATGTCAGCGGGGACGTTATAAAACACCCGCGCCGCTTTCCAATGAGTCCCGAAGACAAACGCGGAAGTTTGACGTTTGTCTTCGGGACTCATTGGAAAGCCGCGCGAGTGTTTTAAAACGTCGCCGCTGACATGGGGGGCTCGCTAGCACCCCCCCAAACCCCCAACCCGGGTTAGGGGGGGTGCTAGCGAGCCCCCCATGTCGGCGGCGATGTTTTAAAACACCCGCGCCGCCCCCAATCTTCGGCTCCTCGCTAGCGCTGCGGAAGTAAAAACACCATCTGCACATGCGCAGATGGTGTTTTTACTTCCGCAACGCTACTTCGCGAAAACCCGCTCGTTGCGGGGGGTCCTGGAACGGAACCCTCGCAACGAGCGGGGGATCACTGTATGTGTCAATGGAGGCTTCTTCTTACACAGGTTTGACTAACTGTTGCCTGCCTATTTTGCTTGTAGGCTTCTTAGAAACACCTGTCTGAAAAGGAGAGCCACAGAGCTGGTTGGCAGGCAGATGCATTGAAATGATGGAGTCCTTCTGCTTTTCCTTCTTGCAAATACAGAGAGCTGGGAAAGGGAGGGGGAGGCTGGTCCTTTGTTTTTCATCACATTTTACTCATGGCTTTCGCCCCTCCTGAGTTTTTGTCCTGTTGCTATGGTACCCGTGTCTCTTTCCCTTCTCTGCAGAGACCGCTGTGAGTTTGGGCCTGCGAATAGGGAAATTAGAGCTCAGCACAGTTCCTTGTAATAAGTAGCTTGTGAGCTGCTTACCCTATTATCACATTAAAAAAAAACCCTCTCTCCTCCGCCCCACCACCACTCTCTCCAGGCAGGCTATTGTGAGAACATCGTCCAAGTTTACCTTTAAGGGGGAAAGAGCCCTGACAGAGCCTGACATTTTTAGATTGCAATGACATTTGCTGACTGGGTTTTGTGAAGGCTGTCATTGACACGCACGTCTCACAGTCACACCCGGCAGGGAAGGATATCAGATGAATGGCCACACAGGCAGCAACTTTGCTTGCAAAGCAAAGAAGTAGACCAAAAACCACGTTCCCGCTTCAGTGTACAATACTGTTTCTGAGATGTTGCACCAGCCTGACTTCTCAGCTGGAAGCCCTCGTTCGCCCCAGCTCTGGATCCAACCCCAAGTTTATGAAAACAGACTAACAATCCTGGGCCTAGAAAGCCTAGAGCTACGGCGCCTAAAACACGATTTGAGTATTGCCCACAAGATCATATGCTGCAACGTCCTACCGGTCAATGACTGCTTCAGCTTCAACCGCAACAACACAAGAGCACGCAACAGATTCAAACTTAATACGAACCGCTCCAAACTTGATTGTAAAAAATATGATTTCAACAATCGAGTTGTCGAAGCGTGGAACTCATTACCGGACTCAATTGTGTCAACCCCTAACCCCCAACATTTCTCCTTTAGACTCTCCATGATTGACCTCTCCAGGTTCCTAAGAGGCCAGTAAGGGGCGTACATAAGTGCACTGGTGTGCCTTTCTTCCCCTGTCCAATTGTCTTTCCTTTCTTTCACCTATCATATATATTCTCTTCCTTTCATATATCCTCTCCTCTAAGTTCACTTTACCCTTATATATATTATCACATGTCTATTTTCTTCCTATGCATTTCTGTATTGGACAAATGAATAAATAAATAAATAAAATATACAGTGATACCTCGTCTTGCAAATGCCTGGTCACCACACTTCAAAAAAGACATTGAAACTCTGGAGAAGGTGCAGAAAAGAGCAACCAAAATGATCAGGGGTCTAGAAACCAAGACTTACGAAGAGAGACTGCGGGAATTGGGCATGGTTAGCCTAGAGAAAAGTAATATATATAAGGGTAAAAGTGAACTTAGAGGAGAGGATATATGAAAGGAAGAGAATATATATGATAGGTGAAAGAAAGGAAAGACAATTGGACAGGGGATGAAAGGCACACCAGTGCACTTATGTACGCCCCTTACTGGCCTCTTAGGAACCTGGAGAGGTCAATCATGGAGAGTCAGAGTGGACATGATAGCAGTCTACAGGTATACGACGGGTTGCCACAGGGAGGAGGGGATCACTTTATTCTCCAGGGCACCGGAGGGCCGGACGAGGAACAACGTTTGGAAGCTGACCAAGGAGAGATTCAACATGGAAATAAGGAAGAACTTCCTGACGGTCAGAACAATCAACCAGTGGAACAACCTACCAGCGGACATTGTGAACTCTAATACTCTGGACATTTTTAAGAGGAAATTGGACTGCCATTTGGCTGGGATGCTATAGGGTTCCTGCTTAGGCAGGGGTTGGACTTGATGACCCGCATGGTCCCTTCCAACTCTAACAATAAATAAAAATAAAATAAAATACAAACTTTTCGAGATACAAACCAGGGGTTTAAGATTTTTTTTGCCTCTTCTTACAAACTATTTTCACCTTACAAACCCACCGCCGCCACTGGGATGCCCCACCTCCGGACTTCCGTTGCCAGCAAAGCACCCGTTTTTGCACTGCTGGGATTCCCCTGAGGCTCCCCTCCATGGGAAACCCCTCCTCTGGACTACCCATGTTTTTGTGATGCTGCAGGGGCATCCCAGCAGGGAAATCCCAGTAGTGTGAAAACGGGCGCTTCGCTGGCAACAGAAGTCCGGCGGTGGGGTTTCCCAGCAAGGGGAGCCTCAGTGAAATCACAGCATCACAAAAACACAGAGGTCCAAAGGTGGGGTTTCAAGGACTTTGGTGTTTTTGCGATGCAGCGCAAAAATGGGCGCTTCGGCTGGCAAAAGGGGTGAATTTTGGGTTTGCACACATTAATCATTTTTCTATTGATTCCTATGGGAAACATTGTTTCGTCTTACAAACTTTTCACCTTAAGAACCTCGTCCTGGAACCAATTAAGTTTGTAAGACAAGGTATCACTGTATATATAAAAGGAGTCCTCTGATATCGCATCATTTTGAAAAGGGGGAACTCCAATCACTTCTACATTTGTGGGTGGAAGAGGGGTTCTAAGTCTGTGTTGACTCCTGGCAATATTTTCTTAACAATATTTTTAAAAGGGGTTGTCCTTGGTTCTCCTATACCACACTAGGATTCCATTGGAATGGAATGGAGTGGAACAGAACCATACCAAACCAAACCAAACCAAACCAAACCAAACCAAACAAAACAAAACAAAACAAAACAAAACAAAATCAAACAAAACAAAACAAAACAAAACAGAATGAGATGAATTGGAATGGAGCAGAGGGGATGGGGGATAGTCAGTAATGGGCTGCTGTCCCCACAGTGAGGATGCAATGGGGATAGTAAGTTTATGCACTATTTGTTGAATAATAGGTTTTTTATTGTCCTTCCTTCTCTAGTATCTTAGTATGATCCTTAATTAATTTTTAAAATAGAAAATAATTAAGCAGTATGTTTTTACACATAAACGCTTTAATCATTTTAATTATTATCTAGAACTGAATTTTTATAGCAATTAAAGAAAATTGAGCTACTTGCCTAATCTGTTGTTTGCTTGTTTGTTTGTTTGTTTATTTATTAGATTTGTATGCCGCCCCTCTCTGTAGACTCGGAGCGGCTCACAACACAATAAAAACAGTTCATGATAAATCTAATAATTTACAATTTAAAATATTTTAAAAACCCTATTATTAAGCATACATACATACAAACATACCATACATAAATTATATAGGCCCGGGGGAAATATCTCAGCTTCCCCATGCCTGACGACAAAGGTGGGTTTTGAGGAGTTTATGAAAGGCAAGGAGGGTAGGGGCAGTTCTAATTTCTGGGGGGAGCTGGTTCCAGAGAGTCGGGGCCGCCACAGAGAAGGCTCTTCCCCTGGGGCCCGCCAACCGACATTGTTTAGTTGACGGGACCCGGAGAAGGCCCACTCTGTGGGACCTAATCGGTCACTGGGATTTGTGCTGCAGAAGGCGGTCTCGGAGATATTCTGGTCCGATGCCATGAAGGGCTTTATAGGTCATAACCAACACTTTGAATTGTGACCGGAAATTGATCGGCAACCAATGCAGACTGCGGAGTGTTGGTGTAACATGGGCATACCTGGGGAAGCCCATGACTGCTCTCGCAGCTGCATTCTGCACGATCTGAAGTTTCCGAACACTTTTCAAAGGTAGCCCCATGTAGAGAGAGTTACAGTAGTTGAGCCTCGAGGTGATGAGGGCACGAGTGACTGTGAGCAGTGAGTCACGGTCCAAATAGGGCCGCAACTGGTGCACCAGGCGAACCTGGGCAAACGCCCCCCTCGCCGCAGCTGAAAGATGGTTCTCTAATGTGAGCTGTGGATCGAGGAGGATGCCCAAGTTGCGGACCCTCTCATAGGGGGGTCAATAATTCCCCCCCAGGGTGATGGACGGACAGATGGGATTGTCCTTGGGAGGCAAAACCCACAGCCACTCCGTCTTATCCGGGGTGAGTTATCCTACTGAACCTTGTGGGTTTAGTACAAAACCTTAAAATGTTACTGTGCTCCTCAAAAAATAATGCTGTCTATCATTTGTCATTTTTGTGGCTATTTAAGTAATTTGACTTAATCAACTGCAAAAGAGTCCAAGCACCTATTTCAACCCTTGCAGGCTTTTTTTAATTGCTAATCGCTCCAAATAATATTTTTTTCCAGCCCTAACAAGGTGCTAAAGATCTTCCCAGTTCTTACTGGCTTGCAGGCTTTTTCATTGCTACTCTCTCCGAAGGTTTTTTCCAGCCCTAAGTCTTTGCAGGCTTTTTTTCATTGCTACTCACCCCAAATAAGGTTTTTTAAAGTCCTAACTAGGGGATAAAATAATCTGCTGAAACAGACCAGGCTAAGAATGCTAGCCTGATGAATCCCTAGCAGGGCAGATTTTTTTCCCTTTTTTTTCCTCCCCCAAAATTAAGGTGCATCTCATATATCGGAGTCTACTCCGAAAAATATGGTAAGGCAAATAAGATGTTTCAGGTCTCCTACAGAAATCCCACAGGCCTCTGTCCTCTCTATGTGCTAAATCAGAACACCTTTATGGCTTCTCTGAGCAATGGAGAAAATAATTTAGCCCACGGTATCTAAAATTACCTATTAAAAGGTGTTCCTCTTCTTAGAGAAAGTTAACTGCAGAACAAAGAAAGCGAGACAATTTGCTGTTTAAAGAGGCCCAATGCACATTCAGCAGATTGAAAGGGGTGGGGGAAGGAAGCTATTTCCTGGTGGCTAAATCTCATTAGGAAAAGCAATTTTCCAATCAATTACAATGTAATTTAGCCACTAACAGTTTAATTATATTAACAAAAAACCTATTTTGTCCTCTGTTTCTATATTTATGTACCGTGCACATTCTCTCCCCCCCTCTCTCTTTCTCTTTCCAACTTTTTCTCTCTATATAAATTTTATCTTAAGGGGGGGGGGGGGAACACCTGCATGGCCAGGATGCGTGGCCAATTTCCTGGTGCAATTACATTAGAATGAAAATATCTAATTCCATATATCAGGTTAGTCAGAGGAAATATTGTTTGGATGGGGGCTTTTAAAGTTGGAAGATACTCACTGATTTCCACGTGGCCTTCCTGTTATCGTTATTGTCACTTATAATAAATGCAGTATTATCTTATATCAGCTTCATCTGAAGAACATTTCTGTACATTATTTGCTAATTCAGTAACTGAGGGAGTACATCCCAAAAAAGAAAAGAAAAACTAAAATGACCTCACCCCATTCCTAAGAGGTCTGTAAAGGGCATGCATAAGCTTATCATTGTGCCTACTGTCCCTGTCCTATTGTCCAAATTTACCTATACCTACTTGGCTTTTGTTTATGTTTATACCTATTATCTTATACATGTTTTGGCAAGCAAACAAACAAACAAAAAAGTAAGAAATAAAATAAAATAATAAAATAAAATAAAATAAAATAAAATAAAATAAAATAAAATAAAATAAAATAAAATAAAATAAAATAAAATAAAATAAAATAAAATAAAATAAAATAAAATAAAATAAAATAAAATAAAATAAAATAAAATAAAATAAAATAAAATAAAATAAAATAAAATAAAATAAAATAAAATAAAATAAAATAAAATAAAATAAAATAAAATAAAATAAAATAAAATAAAATAAAATAAAATAAAATAAAATAAAATAAAATAAAATAAAATAAAATAAAATAAAATAAAATAAAATAAAATAAAATAAAATAAAATAAAATAAAATAAAATAAAATAAAATAAAATAAAATAAAATAAAATAAAATAAAATAAAATAAAATAAAATAAAATAAAATAAAATAAAATAAAATAAAATAAAATAAAATAAAATAAAATAAAATAAAATAAAATAAAATAAAATAAAATAAAATAAAATAAAATAAAATAATAAAATAAAATAAAATAAAATAAAATAAAATAAAATAAAATAAAATAAAATAAAATAAAATAAAATAAAATAAAATAAAATAAAATAAAATAAAATAAAATAAAATAAAATAAAATAAAATAAAATAAAATAAAATAAAATAAAATAAAATAAAATAAAATAAAATAAAATAAAATAAAATAAAATAAAATAAAATAAAATAAAATAAAATAAAATAAAATAAAATAAAATAAAATAAAATAAAATAAAATAAAATAAAATAAAATAAAATAAAATACAATACAATACAATACAATACAATACAATACAATACAATACAATACAATACAATAAAATAAAATAAAATAAAATAAAAAAACAAAACCACTCAACATTCAGTGGTACTGATTGATTGGATAACAGAGAATAGATGTATAGGTTAGAAATGATCCATTTTAGTAAGGTACAAAAGGAAAAAGGCAGCAAGAAAATGTACCATAAAATATTGGAAATGGAATAACAGTTTCAAAACCTTAGTGTTGTATTATATATATGGAAATGTGTGTGTGTGTGTATGTAAATATGGAGAGAGCTGTCATGGGTTTTCTCAGATATGCCCATGTTTTTCCAACACTCCGCGGCCTGTATTGACTGCCGGTTGGTTTCCTGACACAATTCAAAGTGTTGTTGATGACCTATAAAGCCCTACATGGCATCGGACCAGATTACTTATGGGACCACCTTCTGCCACACAAATCCCAGTGGCTGATAAGGTCCCACAGAGTTGGCTTTCTCCAGATCCCACCGACCAGACAATGTCATCTGGCGGGGCCTAGCCTTCTCTGTGGCGGCACACTGGAATCAGCTCCCTCCAGAGCAGAGGTCTTGAAACTTGGAACTTTAAGATTTGTGGACTTCAACTCCCAGAATTCTCCAGCCAACATAGCTGGATGGAGAATTCTGGGAGTTGAAGTCCACAAGTCTTAAAGTTTCCAAGTTTGGGGACCCCTGCTCCAGAGATTCGCACAGCCCTGCACCCTCCTTGCCTTTCACAAGACCCTTAAGACCCATCTATGTCAAGAGTTGAGAAGTTGGTGTCTATGAGTTCAGACTTGGCTTTTTAAAAGTTATACTTAAGTGTCCCATTATTAAGTTGATTCTTGCAATGGTGTAGATTGAGCCTGAAGTCTATCATGCTGTGGTCGCTGTGGGAAAAGGGTTCTTTTATTTGTAATCCAATAATATTATTTGTAGTAACAGCATTGAATAGGGTTGTATAGATGTTCAGAGAACTCTAGAACCTTCCATTCTTCCTCTGGATGATGGCCAACTGAATGTCAAGGGTGGTTTTTTTTCAGAAGCCAAACCTCCAGAACAAAAGTAGTTTGTGAAGTTTTAGATGCAAGGTGGGTTTTACACATAGTTACAAATACCTCACACCCTTTACTTCTTGCTGGGTTCTCCATCATTCTCCCTTTGTTTTTTCCTGTCTGTCC
>NC_091950.1:409907745-409932745 GCF_031021105.1 Erythrolamprus reginae
ATTTATTGGATTTGTATGCCGCCCCTCTCTGTGAACTCGGGATGGCTAACAACAGTGGTAAAAACAGCATGTGACAATCCAATACTAAAAACAGCTAAAAACCCTTGTTATAAAACCAATGATACATACAAACATACCATGCATAAATTGTAGAAGCCTAGGGGGAAAGAATATCTCAGTTTCTCCATGTCTGATGGCAGATGTGGGTTTTAAGGAGCTTACAAAAGGCAAGGAGGGTGGGGTCTATTCTAATCTCTGGGGGGAGTTGGTTCCAGAGGGCCGGGGCCACCACAGAGAAGGCTCTTCCCCTGGGTCGCGCCAAACAGCATTGTTTAGTTGACGGGACCCGGAGAAGGCCCACTCTGTGGGACCTAACTGGTCACTGGGATTCGTGCGGCAGAAGGCGGTCCCGGAGATAATCTGGTCGGGTGCCATGAAGGGCTTTATAGGTCATAACCAACACTTTGAATTTTGACCGGAAACTGATCGGCAACCAATGCAGACTGCAGAGTGTTGGTGTGACATGGGCATATTTAGGAAAGCCCATGATTGCTCTCGCAGCTGCATTCTGCAAGATCTGAAGTTTCTGAACACTTTTCAAAGGTAGCCCCATGTAGAGAGCATTACAGTAGTCGAACCTCGAGGTGATGAGGGCATGAGTGACTGTGAGCAGTGACTCCCGATCCAGGTAGGGCTGCAACTGGTGCACCAGGTGAACCTGGGCAAACGCCTCCCTCGCCACAGTTGAAAGATGTTTCTCTAATGTGAGCTGTGGATCGAGGAGGACGCCCAAGTTGCGGACCCTCTCTGAGGGGGTTAGTAATCCCCCCCCCCCCTAGGGTAATGGACGGACAGATGGAATTGTCCTTGGGAGGCAAAACCCACAGCCACTCCATCTTATCAGAGTTGAGTTTGAGTCTGTTGACACCCATCCGGACCTCAACAGCTCCAGGCACCGGCACATCACTTCCACTGCTTCACTTCGCGTTTCCTGCTTTTTTCCTCTTTCCTCCTTTTTGGCCTCAAGAGGTGGCCAAGTGAGGCTGGAGGGTAGCCAGGCAGGAGAGAGGGAAGCTCATCCGAGGCCAGGAAGGAGGAAAGGGGGAAAAAGCGAGGAGTGCAGACACAACAACAGCAGCAGGGGAAAAAAGGAGAGCCGAGCGAGATCAGTAATCCAGGAAGTGACTGCCACCGGTCAGCTGGAGCTGTGCATGCATCTTCATTTCCACGTTCCACTCCATCCTGCCTGCTGATCAACCCTGCACCCAGGCCTTACTGAAGCCTGGTATGTGAAAAAAAATGCCCCAATGGGCAAACTGGAAGTTCGGGAAAACACACATCTTGTTTGCCTTTATGCTGTTTTTTTGCACTCAGGGGCTTCAGGAAGCTTCCATGAACCCTCCGCAGTGCTAAAAACAGCACAATGGCAAACTGGAAGTGTGTTTTTCTAAATTTCCATTTTGTCCATTGGGCCATTTTTTTTTGCCTCCGGGCTTTCAGGGAAGCTTCCCTGAAGCATCCAGCAACTGAAATGGACTTTCCCAAAGCCGAAAATCAGAAGGCCACCTTTAAGCCAGTCACATGACCTTTAAGCCACTCCCCATCATATAATCATCAAATCACTCCCACTTGGTCACATGGCTGGCAAGCCACACCCAAAAAATAAGCCACGCCCACAGTGTGGTAGTAAAAAATTGTGCTGTCCTTCACTGATGCAAATGCAAATAGATAAAAAGGTACCTACTTTGGTAGGAGGATAATAGGGTTCCATGCTCCTTGGCATATAGTCATGTGGCCATGTGACCATAAAATTTGGAATCAAATTATCACACATAATCCCCACTTGGTTAAATACCTTGGTATACTAATAACAAAAGATTTAAGTGCCAAAGCCCACTGCAACAACATAGCCAAGAAGGCTTCAAGAGTTGTAAACCTAATCCTACGTAGCTTCTGCTCTGGCAATCTCACACTACTTACCAGAGTTTACAAAACTTTTGCCAGACCCATCCTCGAATACAGCTCATCCGTTTGAAACCCATATCACATCTCAGATGTTAACACCCTTGAAAATGTCCAAAGATACTTCACCAGATGAGCCCTTCACTTTTCCACTCGAAATAGAATACCCTACGAGACTAGGCTTTCAATGCTGGGCCTAGAAAGTTTAGAACTAAGATGCCTTAAACAAGATCTAAGTATTGCCCACAAGATCATATGTTACAACGTCCTGCCTGTCGGAGACTACTTCAGCTTCAACCACAACAACACAAGAGCATACAACAGATTTAAACTTAATATTAACCGCTCCAAACTTGACTGTAAAAAATATGACTTCAGTAACCGAGTTGTCGAAGCATGGAACTCATTACCGGACTCCATAGTGTCATCCCCAAACCCCCAACACTTTACCCTTAGATTATCTATGGTTGACCTATCCAGATTCCTAAGAGGTTAGTAAGGGGCGAGTACAAGTGCAATAGAGTGCCTTCCGTCCCCTGTCCTATTGCTCTCCTATATCTCCTATACCTTTCTTCTATTCCTATATCTCTTCTTCTATTCTTTCATTGATATGTTCTTTTACTATACCTTCTTTTCTATTATTTCTTAGATATATTTTACTATGGGTATCTCCTCTATAACCTTCATCATGTATTTTACTATGTGTATATAGATATATACCCACTAAAGCCCTCATTGTGTATTGGACAAAATAAATAAATAAAAATAAATAAAATAAGCATCTTTGGACAAGATAGACTCCCTCTTCTGGGAAACGGAGATGAGCACTGTGCCCCTAGGGTCGGACACAACTGGTCAGTGAAAATTTTTTATCTTTACCTTTTTATCCATGAAAGAATGCTAGTTAAGCAGTGAATAGGTTGTAATAATTTGAAGTTTATGAAACTATCACAGCCAGACTGTTTAGTATTACTGGTGTACTTTGCTTGATGGTACAATTTTATGCAGAATTTCTATATTTGGCCCACTTTTTAGGGTGTTTTTTTAAAAAAAGCAAATCTCCTTGATTGTAGAGTCACAAACTCAGTTGTAGCTGCAGCAAAGCTTCCGTTTCAAATTCTATCAATTCACGCACACCCCTCGGATCCTTTTGCAAACTCCAGAAAAGGTTTCAAAGACATTAAAGCCTCTTTTTTTAAAAAAAAGAGGATTTTGAAAATGTCTTTTTAAAATGGTAGTTGGCCTTTTCACTTTTCTTTGTGAAGCAAATGGATACAAACCGGGCAAAACCCATTACTGAATAGCTCTCACAGGCTCTCTTGCAAAGATTGCTTCAGAGCAACTGTTTAACCCCTGGGAGGTAAATGGATATTTTTAAAAGGCTATGTTCAAAGAAATCTTTTTGTGATCTTGAGTCCTGTGTAAGAAATATGACATTTTATAAATTCTGAGAGAAAAATGGCTCTTATTACTAGCAACTTGAAGAATATGAGATTCTAGGTTGTAATTCCAGCTCCTTCACTTGGAAAGGTTATTTTGAAATCAAGTATTCAAGTTTTTGGAAATTATATTTAGGATTCAAGTGGCATTTATCATGTTTGCAAGTGTTTTATAATACAGCATGGCCAAAATTGAGAGCCAGTTTAATGTAGTGGTTGAGATATGAGGCTGAAAATCAGAAAATACAGGGCATCCTGCATAAGCGATACCCACAGTGTGGTAGTAAAAAGTTTGGTAGCCCTTCACTTTGGGGGTTGGGGGTTGTTAAAATAATGTTCAAGTGTGACATTTAATACCTTTCCTGCCTACTCCACACTTGGAGTACTGTGTACAGTTCTGGTCACCTCACCTCAAGAAGGATATAATGGAAGTGGAAAAGGTGCAAAAAAGGGCAACAAGAATGATCAAGGGAATGGAGCACCTCCCTTATGAAACCAGGTTGCAAAGCCTTGGTCTCTTCAGCCTTGAAAGGGGTGATTTGATTGAAGTGTATAAAATCATGCAAGGGATAGAAAAGATGGATAGAGAAAAAAATATTTTCTCTATCATACAATACTAGGACGAGGGGGCACTTCCTAAAGCCCATAGGTAGGAAAGTGAGGACAAATAAAGGGAAATATTTCTTCACCCAGAGGGTCCTTGGTTTATGGAATTGACCTCCAGAAGAGGTTGTGACAGCTGTCAGCCTGGATAGTTTCAAGGCAGGATTAGACAGATTCATGGAAGCCAAGTGTATCAATGGTTATTGAAAGGGATGTCCTTATGCCCCCTCTATGTTTGTTGAGGCAGGCAGGATTCCCTTGAGTACCATTTGTTGGGGGGTCAAGGGAAAGGGAGGGTCTTGCCTTCTCTTTCTGCTCAAGATCCCCATGTACAATTGGTGGCACACTGTATGACACAGAATGCTGGACTCGATGGGCTTTGGCCTGATTCAGCATGGCTCTTCTTACGTTCTTATTATGTTCTTTGAGGATGCAAAATATACATTAGGAATATAGGTGTGTATTAAAATGCACATTCTTGAAAATGATATCCCCCCAGAGATTAGAATTGCTCCCACCCTCCTTGCCTTTCGTAAGCTTCTTAAAACCCACCTCTGCCGCCAGGCATGGGGAAACTGAGATACTCTTTCCCCCTAGGCCTTTACAATTTTATGCATGGTATGTCTGTATGTATGTTTGGTTTTACAATAAGGGTTTTTAATGCTGTTCTGTTCGAAAAAAGTTACAAATCTTCTGTTCGGGTCACATACGACCCGGACCGAAAACTCTTCATTTGAAGTGCTTATTTTGGTCAATTTGAAAACTTGTTTCACTTGGAAAGTAGTCTGAACATTTCTGCACACAATGATATGAAAATTGAAATGAAAAAAGTAAATCTTATTGGTTTATTTTGCGGATATAATGCACCCCCCCCCCCGTTTTTGTGAATTTTTTTCAATGTATGGATAGTTTTGCTTGCAAAATCCATTCTATTTTACTAAAGTTGGTGTGGGATTGGTAGCTTGAACATTTCTGAACATAATGATATGAAAATTGAACTGGAATAATTGATGCATATTGGTTTATTTTGTTGATGAAATGCATGCCCCCCATTTTTTTGAAATAGTCTTCACTTTATGGATAGTTTTGCTAGCAAAATACATTCTATTTTACTAAAGTTGGTGTGGGATTTGTAGCTTGAACATTTCTGAACATAATTATATGAAAATTGAACTGGAAAAATTGATGCATATTGGTTTATTTTGCACATAAATGGGCCCCCATGCTTATACTCAAATAGGCTTATACTCGAGTAGGCTTATACTCGAGTACAAGACAATATGGTTTTATATTCAAAAATAAACCAATAAGAATCATTTTTTTCAGTTCATTTCTATTTTTCTTATGTTCAGGATTATTTCAAAAGGATATTCCAAATATTTCTAGCCAAATATGTATAAAAAGTGACAATAATGGCACACAGCAAGGCCGAGGTGGGGGTGACCCTTTTGTGGCAAAAATAAACCAATAAGAACCATTTTTTTCAGTTCATTTATATTTTTCTTATGTTCAGGACTGTTCAATTTAGTATATCAAACCTTTTGGAGGAAAATTCCTTAGGGATTTGTAGCCTTAAAAAATAGAAATTGACACGAAATTCAGAAAGGATGGGGGGAGGGGCTTTTTGATCAAAATAAAAATATAAGTCTCAATTTTTCCAGTTCAATTTTCATATCATTATGTTCATAAATGTTCAAAATAGTTTTCCAGTTGAAAAGGTTTTCAAAAAGATCAAATTCAAGTACCTAAAAAAATCATTTTGTTCCGGGTCTATATGACCCGAACAGAGTAAATGTGACTCTTTTTTTGCCCAGAAAAAACATTTTCCCCCCACCCCCACAAATATTTTTTTGATGATGAGCATTGTTAAATTGAGTAAATGAATGCCTAAGATTTTAAAGAATATTTCGGATTTGGAGCATAAAAAAATAAAAAGTGAAAATGGATGCAAGCAGCCGAGGGGGGGGAGGCCTTATTTCTGATGTTAAAAAACCAATAAGAATCATTTTTTTCAGTTCCTTTATATTTTTCTTATATTCAGAAATGTTCAAGCTACCAATCCCACACCAACTTTAGTAAAATAGAATGGATTTTGCAAGCAAAACTATCCATAAATTGAAAACATTTCACAAAAACGGGGGGGGCATGCATTATATCCGCAAAATAAACCAATAAGATTTACTTTTTTCATTTCATTTTTCATATCATTGTGTGCAGAAATGTTCAGACTACTTTCCAAGTGAAAAAAGTTTTCAAATTGACCAAACATAAGCACTTCAAATGAAGAGTTTTCGGTCCGGGTCGTATGTGACCCGAACAGAAGATTTGTAACTTTTTTTGCCCAGCAAAAACTAAGCCCCCCACCCCCCCAAAAAAATTCTCATAGAGAGAACCCCTGAAATGATGAAAAGTCATGAAATTTCAAGTTTCAGATATGCAGAGAAAATGTTTTACAGGGGACTCAAACTTGGTTTCGGGTCACATACGACCCGAACAGAACAGCAGGGTTTTAACTGTTTTAATATTGGATTGTCATATGCTGTTTTACTACTGTTGTTAGCCGCCCCGAGTCTACGGAGAGGGGCGGCATACAAATCCAATCCAATCAAATCAAATATACATAAATTGTATTACACAAAGGGGTTTTTTGTTTCTGTTTTTTAGCAAATGAATATATTAGTACATTAAATAAAATTTCCAGAAGACAAGGCAGCTAGGAGAAAAGATTACAGTTACCAAAAGACAGCTTTCAACTCAATACTGGAAAGTTTTCCAACTATGAAAGTTCGGTGGTGCTGAACTCAAAACGTTGCTGAAACCCCTGCAAAACATTACACAGCCCTTGTGTTTACATTTAGGCTGATAGCTGGCTGAAAAAAATATATAAAAAGCTGAAAGGGAATAAAAATTCACCCTTATGAGCCAGAAGGCTTTTAATGTTGCTCATGAAGATCAGAGAAGGGAAGATATTTATGAGACATCCGACCAAAATATCATTTTATTTCTACATTAATGATTGATTGCATTTTTTATTTGCAAACATGCCCAGGCTCCTAGGCTTTAAAACATGCATTTACATACTTTAAAAGATGTTTAATGAAGCTCTGAATATTTTCACAGTTTGCAAACGTTGGCATAGTTCTGAATCAAAAGCAACAGCATATTGTGGGTCCTAAGAGGCACAGAAAGAACATTTGCCTTGCTTGCAGCTCAGGGTTTGAATATTATTCTTTGCAATGAAGAAGAAAAGAGAAATGGATTGGAGTCTAGTCTAAGAGGAAGAGTGGGGGAAGAAATTCTCCAACCAAATTGAAAAAATTATTCATCCTTCCTGCCACATACCTCCCAGAGGCCTATGATATTGCACAGAATCAGCCTCCTCCAGGTTTCATCGACTAAACAATGTAGGTTGGCAGGACAGCAGGGGAGGGCCTTTTCTGTTGCCGCCCCAGCTCTATGGAACCAACTCCCCCCCCCCCCCAATTTTCACACTGCTCCCACCAGTGTTCCCTCTAATTTTTTTTTGGGGGGGTGGGCGGAAAAATATAGTGTCTGAGCAGCAGTCCCTTCAGGACTGGGAGGCACAGAAATAATAGATAGATAGATAGATAGATAGATAGATAGATAGATAGATAGATAGATAGATAGATAGATGATAGATAGATAGATAGATAGATAGATAGATAGATAGATAGATAGATAGATAGATAGATAAACAAACCAACCAACCAACCAACAAACAAATAAAAAACCCACCCTGTTTTGCCTCAGAGAATTTCAAAATAAAATACTGTACTGTGTGTCTATAACAGTGAGCTCATAATAGGGCAACTCTATCAATATCAAAATGCCACTTAAATAGTTGAGCTAGTTTCAAACTAGATTTTGATTTTCGTTCTCTCTTCCTTACTCCCATTCTTTTTCTTTCGCTTTTCCTTCCTCTCTTTTTTCTATCTGTTTCTCTCTCTTCCTCTCTTCCTCTCTCTCTCCTTCCCTCTCACTCTTTCCCTCTTGGCTTCTGGACAGGTTTGGAAAACTCTGAGTTGATGATGATTTTTAAGTGAGCGATTGCTCACTGCTCAGCTTAGAGGGAACTATGGATGTCAAACTCAATTTCACGGAGGGCTGCATCAGGGATCTGTTTGACATTGGGGGAGCGGGGGGGGGCAGGATGGGTGTGGCCATGATAGCAATAGCAATAGTATTTAGATTTATATACCGCTTCACAATGCTTTACAGCCCTTTCTAAGTGGTTTACAGGGAGTAAGCACATTGCCCCCAATCTGGGTCCTCATTTTACCTTGGAAGGATGGAAGGCTGAGTCAACCTTGAGCCTACTGAGATTCGATCTACCAAACTGCTGGCAGCCAGTGATCAGCAGAAGTAGCTTCCTGTACTGCACTCTAACCATTGTGCCACTGAGGCTCTCTAAGGGTGCTAATGATGGGTGTCGTCAACTCGATGCCACTCATTTTGAGGGTGCCAGTGGCGGCCCAAGTGCTCTGCTAGGTGTCAGGCCGAAGCCATCGTTTTGAGCTAGAGACTTTGGCCTGAGCTTCATTTTCAGCTGTGACGTTCTCCTGGAAAACTTTGCCAGCAAAAATGGAGTTTGGGAGGACTGTGTGAGGCCCTCTTGAGCTCCATTTTCACTGGCAGAGGCACTGTGGACCAGTCTTTTGATGTTTCCACGGCGGCCCCGTGGGCCAGATCCTGCCCACAGGTCTTGAGTTTGATACCCCAGAGGTGGTATTCAGCAGGTTCTGACCAGTTCTGGAGAACTGGTAGTGGAAATGTTGAGTAGTTTGGAGAACTGGTAAATACCACCTCCGACTGATCCGGTCCCCAGCTATTCTCTGCCTCTCAAGTCTCAGCTGATAAAGGAGGAAATGAGCAGGAGTGGGGAGGGAATGGAGATTTTGCAGTGCCCTTCCCCTGCTGTGTCCACCAAGCCACATCTATCATGCCTCGCCATGCCCACCACGCCACAGTAGTAAAAAAATACATACCCCTGTATTAAGTAGTCTTAGATCTGAATTTTAATACACATAACATTCTAAATCATTGTTTCTGGATGTTGAAAACTTCTACATTTATAGACTTCACCTACCAGAAATATCTAACCAGTGCTGGTTACTGCTGAGAATTTTGGAACAGACGTCCAAACATTTGGAAATTGCCAAGATGGGGAAACTCTTTACTCTGTTTTGGAAGATAAAAACTATTTTATGTGCATGGATCATTCCCCCCCCCCAAGAACCCAATGCTAAACATCCCATATTAATTCACAACAGAAGCTAAGGTACCAAGATCTAAGGTACCAAGACTACTGTAACGCTCTCTACATGGGGCTACCTTTGAAAAGTGTTCGGAAACTTCAGATTGTGCAGAATGCAGCTGCGAGAGCAGTCATGGGCTTCCCTAGGTATGCCTATGTTTCACCATCACTCCGCAGTCTGCATTGGCTGCCGATCAGTTTCCGGTCACAATTCAAAGTGTTGGTTATGACCTTTAAAGCCCTTCATGGCACTGGACCAGAATATCTCCGAGACCGCCTCCTGCCGCACGAATCCCAGCGACCAATTAGGTCCCACAGAGTGGGCCTTCTCTGGGTCCCGCCAACTAAACAATGTCGGTTGGCGGGCCCCAGGGGAAGAGCCTTCTCTGTGGCGGCACCGGCCCTCTGGAACCAACTCCCCCCGGAGATTAGAACTGCTCCTACTCTTCCTGCCTTCCGCAAACTCCTTAAAACCCACCTTTGCCGTCAGGCATGGGGCAACTGAAACATCTTCCCCTGGGCATGTTTAATTTATATATGGTATGCTTGTGTGTATGTCTGTTAGTATATGGGGTCTTTTTAAAAAATCTTTAATATTTTAAATTGTCAGATTATTTATGATTTGTTTCCACGTGTTGTGAGCCCCCCCGAGTCTTCGGAGAGGGGCGGCATACAAATCTAAGTAATAAATAAATAAGTAATAAATAAAGATCACCTTCAGATCCAATGGCTTCTTAAGATTATTATTATTATTATTATTATTATTATTATTATTATTATTATTATTTATTAAATTTGTATGCTGCCCCTCTCCGAAGACTCGGGGCGGCTCACAACAATAATAAAAACAATATATTAAAAAATAAAACATATCTAAAACCCCAGCAATTAAAACCATACAACACATACATACCAAACATAAAATATAGAAGCCTGGGGGAGGATGTGTCAATTCTCCCACGCGTGGTGATAAAGGTGGGTCTTGAGTAATTTGCGAAAGACAAGGAGGGTGGGGGCCATTCTAATCTCTGGGGGGGAGTTGATTCCAGAGGGCTGGGGCCATCACAGAGAAGGCTCTTCCCCTGGGGCCTGCCAAACAACATTGTGGGACCTTATCGGCCGCTGGGATTCGTGCTGTAGAAGGCAGTTTAATAGGAAGTATGCAATTGCTATGGGCACCAGTCCAAATAATTAGAAGGGTGATTAGATTTGTTGTGAGCCGCCCCACGTCTACAGAGAGGGGCGGCATACAAATCTAAATAATAATAATAATAATAATAATAATAATAATAATAATAATAATAATAGAAGTGTAGTCCTCTAAGAATGATGGATAGGGCATGGCAGAGATATCTGTGACCATCCAGGACTGAACATCTGGCCTCCCACTCTACTGGCTTTTAGAAAAACTGTTAAAACCTGGCTTTGTCGACAGGCCTGGGGGCCATGAAGTTAACATCAGACGTGCCCGAATTATGTTTGTTTGGTGGTATGTTGTTATATTGATTCGGGTTAAGGTTATGGGGTTTTAATTATGATTGTTGTTCGACTTCTTTTATTATTGTATTATTGTATTGTTCTTTTATTGTTATAAGCTGCCGTGAGTCCTACAGGATTGGACAGCATAGAAGTTGAATAAATTCAATTAATTAAATTAAATTACAAAAGTCCATTTAGTGACCATTCAAAATTCACCTGTTAGACCCAGGTGACAAAACTAGGCAGCAATAGAGGCAACTTTAAGATAATAATAAGAATATACCTAGAAAAAATAAGATGGATATAACTAGGTTGTAACGAGTCTTGGGAGAGGGGCAGCATACAAATCTAATAAATACATTATATATATATATATATATATATATATATATATATGGATACAGAAAAATATATAAGATGAGTTATACCATTAATTAAGTGAAGTTAAGAGCCTTCTCTGTGGTGGCCCCAGCCTTCTGGAACCAACTCCCCCCTGGAAATTAGGACTGCCCCCACCCTCCTCGCCTTTCGTAAACTTCTGAAAACTCATCTATGTCCCAGGCATGGGGAAATTAATATACTCCTTAGCTATTATAATTTATGTATGGTTTGTTTGAGTTGCATGACTATTTTTATAAGGGCTTTTAAATTGTTTTTTAACTATTGGATTTGTATATTGTGCATTGTCCTGTTGTGAGCTGCTCCGAGTCCCCGGAGAGGGGCGGCATACAAATCTAATAAATTATTATTATTATTATTATTATTATTATTATTATTATTATTATTTCATTATGTGTCACTTTGAGAAGGCTGAGTCACTTCGAGAAGGGCGGCATAGATGTCTAATAAATAAATAAATAAAATTAATATTATTTATTTATTATTTATTGTTAGAGTTGAAAGGGACCATGCAGGTCATCAAGTCCAACCCCCTGCCTGAGCAGGAATCCTAAAACACTCCAGCCAAATGGCAGTCCAATCTCCTCTTGAAAGTATCCAGAGTTGGGGAGTTCACAACCTCCGCAGGCAGGTTGTTCCACTGGTTGATCCCTCTGACCGTCAGGAAGTTCTTCCTTACTTCTAGGTTGAATCTCTCCTTGGTCAGCTTCCAGCCGTTGTTCCTTGTCCGGCCCTCTGGGGCTCTGGAGAATAGAGTGACCCCCTCCTCTCTGTGGCAACCCCTCGTATAACTGTATACAGCTATCATGTCCCCTCTGGCCCTCCTTTTCTCTAGGCTATCCATGCCCAGTTCCCGCAGTCTCTCTTCATAAGTCTTGGTTTCAAGTCCCCTAATCATTTTGGTTGCTCTTTTCTGCACCTTCTCCAAAGTTTCAATGTCTCTTTTGAAGTGTGGTGAGCAGAACTGGATGCAGTACTCCAGATGTGGTCTGACCAGGGCGTAGCAGAGTGGTATTAATACTTCCCTGGTTCTTCTGGGGGGGTTTCCCACTTTTTAATTCAGCACTCCTTTCCCTTCTTTTATTCCCTAGCCAAGTAGTCTCACCTTTTCTAAGCATCCGCTTGATAATCAGTGTTGCAGAAAAGAAAGCAGCCTTTATTTACTCCAAGACAGATTATTGTTCTCTTTACAATCCATCTCAAGATCTATAAGTCAAAGATGTCTCCCTTCCTTCGGTTGTAATTAAGGAATGTTAAAAAAAAATAGCTGCTGGAAAAAAATGCCAATAACATGAAAAGTTATTGCGTTGGAGTAATTAATCAAGGCTCATGGCCAATTATGTAGGGTTTTTTTGTTTTTTCTTTGCTTTGTGCAGGTTGCATTGTTCTAAGCCTGTGTGTACGTCTGACAGAATCTGGGAATCCATTCATTATTCCACTCATTATCGCATATTGGTATAAAGGATGCTCTTGTAACTTTGGCTGTCAGCCTTCTGTGCGTCCATTAGTAGATTTGGGCCTACCTCTGTTTAAAAAAGAGAGAGAGATTATGGGGAAGAAAATGACAGTGAGTCATTCATCAAGAGAAAGAATGCTTGTTCCACAACTTCTTTTTTTTTTCCCCTCTAAGAAAAGAAAATGAAAGGAGCTTCCATTGAACCAAAATTAGGCCAGGGTACTCAGTTTGGATATACTTCCTATTGTACAGCGCAAAATACACTGCTCAAAAAAAAAATAAAGGGAACACTTAAACAACAGAATATAACTCCAAGTAAATCAAACTTCTGTGAAATCAAACTGTCCACTTAGGAAGCGAGACTGATTGACGATCAATTTCACATGCTGTTGTGCACATTCAACTTTGTACAGAACAAAGGATTCAATGAGAATATTCCATCCATTCAGATCTAGGATGTGTTATTTGAGTGTTCCCTTTATATGGCATGCATCTGTAGCATAGCAAAACCTTTGATACGGTTCCACATAAAGAGCTGATAGATAAATTAGTGAAGATTGGACTTAATCCCTGGATAGTTCAGTGGGTTTCAAGCTGGCTGAAGCGTATACATCAGAGAGTTATTGTTAATGGCGAGTATTCTGAGCAGAGACAGGTTACAAGCGGTGTGCCACAAGGGTCTGTTCTGGGTCCTATTCTTTTTAATATGTTTGTGAGTGACATAGGGGAATGTCTGGTAGGGAAGGTTTGCCTATTTGCCGATGACGCTAAAGTGTGCAATAGGGTTGATATTCCTGGAGGGGTCTGTAATATGGTAAATGATTTAGCTTTACTAGATAAATGTTCAAAGCAATGGAAACTGCAGTTTAATGTTTCCAAATGTAAAATAATGCACTTGGGGTAAAGGAATCCTCAATCTGAGTATTGCATTGGCAGTTCTGTGTTAGCAAAAACTTCAGAAGAGAAGGATTTAGGGGTAGTGATTTCTGACAGTCTCAAAATGGGTGAGCAGTGTGGTCCGGCGGTAGGAAAGTGAATACAAGAACAAGGAGACACAATTTGAAGTTAGTTGTGGGAAAGATCAAAGGCAACATGAGAAAATATTATTTTACTGAAAGAGTAGTTGATCCTTGGAACAAACTTCCAGCAGACGTGGTTGGTAAATCCACAGTAACTGAATTTAAACATGCCTGGGATAAACGTATATCCATTGTAAGATAAAATACAGGAAATAGTATAAGGGCAGACTAGATGGACCATGAGGTCTTTTTCTGCCATCAGTCTTCTATGTTTCTATGTTTCTATAGCAATAGCATTTAGACTTATATACTGCTTCACAGTGCTTTTACAGCCCTCTCTAAGCAGTTTTACAGAATCAGCCTATTGCCCCCCACAATCCGGGTCCTCATTTTACCCACCTCGGAAGGACGGAAGGATGAGTCAATCTGGAGCTGATGGTGAGATCTGAACTGCTGAACTACAGATAGCAGTTAGCTGAAGTAGCCTGCAGTGCTGCACTCTAACCACTGTGTCACCCCAGCTCATTTGAGACTCAGTGAAAAAAATAATAGGGTGTGTGCGCGCGCATGCATGTTCAGACATGCACACATGCTCACTTTATACAGGAGCCTGTCCTGGGTGAGGGAAGTGTCTATGTGCTGGTTCAAGGGTGATACTTGAGGGACATGTGTGTGAGAGAGAGAGTGAATGAGAGTGTGTGTGTGTGGGAGGTATGATTTCAATTCTTGTAAACATGAAGTTCCGCTGGGACCCCCTCATTCTTCCTACCCTAGCATCCATGTATATAAAGCCCTTCATGGCACCGGGCCAGATTACCTCAGGTCTTCTGCCGCACGAATCCCACCGACCAGTTAGGTCCCACAGAGTGGGTCTTCTCTGGGTCCCGTCAACCAAACAATGTCGCATGGCGGGACCCAGGGGAAGAGCCTTCTCTGTGGCGGCCCCGGCCCTCTGGAACCAACTCCCCCCAGAGATTAGAATTGCCCCCACCCTCCTTGCCTTTCGTAAGCTGCTTAAAACCCACCTCTGCTGCCAGGCACGGGGAAACTGAGATATGCTTTCCCCCTAGGCCTTTACAATTTTATGTATGGTATGTTTGTATGTATGATTGGTCTTTATATAATGGGTTTTTAACTGCTTTTTTAGTATTGGATTTTGTTGTACTGTTTTACTGCTGTTGTTAGCCGCCCCGAGTCTGCGGAGAGGGGCGGCATACAAATCCAATAAATAATAATAATAATAATAATAATAATAATAATAATAATAATGTATGCCGCTCCGAGTCTACGGAGAGGGGCGGCATACAAATCTAAAAATAAATAAATAAATCGGCTCCCTTATTTCCTGATCCTCAGACCCTGGTAAAGCCCCAGTTGGGGACTGCAAATTCCCAGTTGAAGGCTGCACATCCCCAGTTTATTTATTTATTTATTGCTAGAGTTGAAAGGGACCATGAAGGCCACCGAGTTCAACCCCCTGCCCAAGCAGGAACCCTATAGCACACCAGTCAAGTGGCAGTTCAATCTTCTCTTAAAAATGTCCAGAGTGTTGGAGTTCACAACGTCCGCTGGTAGGTTGTTCCATTGGTTGATTGCTCTGACCGTCAGGAAGTTCCTCCTTATCTCCATGTTAAATCTCTCCTTGGTCAGCTTCCAGCCGTTGTTCCTCGTCCGGCCCTCTGGTGCCCTGAAGAATAAAGTGATCCCCTCCTCTCTGTGACATCTCCTTGTATACTTGTAGTTGGGGGATCTAAAGCCTCTGTAGCCTCCTTACCGCCGGACTCTCCTTCTTCCTTTGGTTCGCTCTCTGACTCCCCCAGCAGTCACACAGGCCATCTGTGCCCAGATAGCCCCAACTCATCAGGCTCAAAGTCCATGGCCAGAGAACCTGGCTGCAAGCCAACCAGAACACCAAGCCATTATAAAATGGTATTAACACTTCACATGATCTTGATTCTATCCCTCTGTTTATGCAGCTAGAACTGTGTTGGCTTTTTTGGGCAGCTGCTGCACACTGCTGGCTCATATTTAAACGATTGTCCACTTGTTATACTTTATTGTAAGTTTGCATTTGTATTGTATTTGTATTTGTATTTATTAGATTTGTATGCTGCCCCTCTCCGAAGACTCGGGGCGGCTAACAACAATAAAAAAGACAATGTGAACAAATCTAATATTAAAAATAATCTTAAAACCCCCAATTTAAAGAACCAATCATATATACTAGCATACCATGCATAAATTTTATAAGCCTAGGGGGAGGAAAAGTGTCAATTCCCCCATGCCTAACGACAGAGGTGGGTTTTAAGGAGCTTGCGAAAGGCAAGGAGGGTGGGGGCAACTCTGATATCTGGGGGGAGCTGGTTCCAGAGGGTCGGGGCTGCCACAGAGAAGGCTCTTCTCCTGGGTCCCACCAAATGACATTGTTTAGTCGATGGGACCCGGAGAAGGCCAACTCTGTGGGACCTAACTGGTCGCTGGGATTTGTGCAGCAGAAGGCGGTCCCGGAGATATTCTGGTCCGATGCCATGAAGGGCTTTATAGGTCATCACCAACACTTTGAATTGTGACCGGAAATTGATCGGCAACCAATGTAGACTGCGGAGTGTTGGTGTAACATGGGCATACTTAGGGAAGCCCATGATTGCTCTCGCAGCTGCATTCTGCACAACCTGAAGTTTTCAAACACTTTTCAAAGGTAGCCCCATGTAGAGAGCGTTACAGTAGTCGAACCTCGAGGTGATAAGGGCATGAGTGACTGTGAGCAGTGAGTCCTGGTCCAGATAAGTTTATATTAACAGGAACCTGCAAATCTCAAAGTACAATTCTCCTATCTCTTTTTTCCCATAGAAATTATAGAAGGTCCCTTCTGAGCTGCTTGACCCACCCACTTACCAGCTGCAGGCGATGCCGTGTCTTATCTGACAGTTCCCTAGGCAGTGTCTTTGGGCTCAGTCCCTCAAAGTTATTTTCACATACCATTACATCAGCAGAGGAAACAACAGCAAATTAGAAACGCAAGTCTATCGGAAAGCAACCCACACAAACCAAATGTTCCATTTCCAAAGTAACAGCCCAACCTCCCACAAGAGGAGCTTTATAAAAAATATTGTTCAGACAAGTACAAATGCATTGCAGCCGCCCAGAACACCAGGGAAGAAAAATAAAGAAAAATAAATGAAGTTGCCAATATAACTTAACAAGATAAGAATAACAGAGTTGGAAGGGACCTTGTAGGTCATCTAGTCTAACCCCGCCCCCTCTGCTGAAGCAGGAGACTTCTTCCAACAAAATGAATATCCACACAGTTTTATCAAAAACCACCTGGCCACTCAACCCACCACAGCACCACCAACGCAAGTTATGAAAAGGATAACCCTGCCATACATCACAACATCTCAGATGGGCTACTGCCGGGATGGGGAGGAATGCAGTGGGGTAGCGAAAATGGAGCTCCACCCCAGAGCGCCCAATTTGCACTGAAAGAGGTTGAAAGAAAATGCAGGATGCCCTGAACAAGACACGCCCACAGTGTAGTAGTAAAGATTTTGGTAGTCCTTTACTGCCGCACACTATTACAATCACATGGCATCGCTGCAGCACAGAAACCAACTCCAGCCCTCCAGAACATCCCAAGTAGAGATAGCAATACTAATAGCAATAGCATTTAGACTTATATATCACTTCATAGTGCTTTTACAGTCCCCTATGGAAGAAAAAGCAGGACTCATCCACCACACAACAGGATAAGGATTGGACAACTACTTAAACATGACCCAGCATTCATTCATTCATTCATTCATTCATTCATTCATTCATTCATTTATTGTTAGAGTTGAAAGGGACCATGAAGGCCATCGAGTTCAACCCCCTGCCCAAGCAGGAACCCTATAGTACACCAGTCAAGTGGCAGTTCAATCTTCTCTTAAAAATGTCCAGAGTGTTGGAGTTCACAACGTCCGCTGGTAGGTTGTTCCATTGGTTGATCGCTCTGACCATCAGGAAGTTCCTCCTTATCTCCATGTTGAATCTCTCCTTGGTCAGCTCCCAGCCGTTGTTCCTCGTCTGCCCCTCCGGTGCCCTGAAGAATAAAGAGATCCCCTCCTCTCTGTGACATCCCCTCGTATACTTGTAGACTGCTATCATGTCCGCTCTGGCCCTCCATTTCTCTAGGCTATCCATGCCCAGTTCCCTCAGTCTCTCTTCGTAAGTCTTGGTTTCCAATCCCTTAATCATCTTGGTTGCTCTTTTTTGCACCTTCTCCAAAGTTTCAATGTCTCTTTTGAAGTGTGGTGACCAGAACTGAATACAGTACTCCAGGTGTGGTCGGACCAGGACATAGTAGAGTGGTATTAAGACTCCCCTGGTCTTGGAGTATATTCCCCTGTTGATGCAGCTTAGGATTGTGTTGGCTTTTCTAGCTGCTACTGCACATTGTTGGCTTATGTTTAGTTGATTGTCCACCAAGACTCCGAGGTCTCTTTCGCAGTTGCTACTGCTAAGAGGGGTTTCTCCCAGGTTGTATGTGTGTCCAGGGTTTTTCCTACCCAGGTGAAGGACTTTGCTCTTGTCGATGTTAAACATCATTTTGTTGGTGTGGGCCAACAAAATTGTGCTACAGCTGACTAAAAATAAAACAATATAAATTGTAAGGATACAAAAAACATGATTATAGTCATAAGTGCAAAAAGACAGATGCTAGGAAGGATGAAAAGAATAATAGTAATACAGTCTTAGTAAATAATTTGACAGTATTGTGGGAATTCGTTTTTTAACAGAGTGATAGATTTGGGGAAAAGCTGCCCTTGTGTCTAGTTGTTTTGGAGTGCAGTGCCCTATAGCATTGTTTTGAGTGTAGAAGTTGATGTGAGGGTTCTGTAGATATTTTCATAGTCCTCTTTTTGACTCGCACAGTATTCAGGTCCTCAGTAGAAGGCAAGACAAGTTGGCAGTAATTGTTTTTTCTGCAGTTCTAATTATCCTCTGAATATCTGTATCGGTCTTGTTGGGTTGCAGAGCCAAACTAGACAATTACAGAGGTGCAGAAAACAGACTCAATTATTCCTCTGTAGAACTGAATCACCAATTGTTTGGGTAGTTTGAGCTTTCTGAGTTGACGCAGAAAGAACATTTTTTTGTTGTGCTTTGACGTTTTTGATGTTAGGTGACCATTTTATGTCTTGAGCTATGATAGAACCTAGAAACTTGAAAGTTTCTACTGTTGATACTGTATTATCTAGAACTGTAAGAGGTAGGAGTATAGGAGGGTTTCTCCTAAAATCTACTATTTCTATGGCTTTCCGTATATTTTATTTATTCATTCATTCATTCATTCATTTATCTATTTATCTATTTATTTATTCATTCATTTGTCCAAAACACAAATACATAGGAAGAGAATAGACATGAAGTAATATATATAAATATAAATGTAAAAATAGAGGAGAAGATTTATGAAAGGAAGAAAATACTGTATATATGAGATATGAGATAAAGGAAAGACAATTCTGTGTTAGCAAATACTTCAAAAGAAAAGGATTTAGGGGTAATGATTTCTGACAGTCTCAAAATGGGTGAACAGTGCAGTCAGGCGGTAGGGAAAGCAAGTAGGATGCTTGGCTGCATAGCTAGAGGTATAACAAGCAGGAAGAGGGAGATTATGATCCCGCTATATAGAATGCTGGTGAGACCACATTTGGAGTACTGTGTTCAGTTCTGGAGACCTCACCTACAAAAAGATATTGACAAAATTGAACGGGTCCAAAGACGGGCTACAAGAATGGTGGAAGGTCTTAAGCATAAAACGTATCAGGAAAGACTTAATGAACTCAATCTGTATAGTCTGGAGGACAGAAGGAAAAGGGGGGACATGATCGAAACATTTAAATATATTAAAGGGTTAAATAAGGTTCAGGAGGGAAGTGTTTTTAATAGGAAAGTGAACACAAGAACAAGGGGACACAATCTGAAGTTAGTTGGGGGAAAGATCAAAAGCAAGATGAGAAAATATTATTTTACTGGAAGAGTAGTAGATCCTTGGAACAAACTTCCAGCACACGTGGTAGATAAATCCACAGTAACTGAATTTAAACATGCCTGGGATAAACATATATCCATCCTAAGATAAAATACAGAAAATAGTATAAGGGCAGACTAGATGGACCATGAGGTCTTTTTCTGCCGTCAGACTTCTATGTTTCTATGTTTTTACAATTGGACAGGGGACGAAAGGCACATTAGTGCACTTATGTACGCCCCTTACTGGCCACTTAAGAACCTGGAGAGGTCAATCGTGGATAGTCTAAGGGAGAAATGTTGGGGGTTAGGGGTTGACACTATTGAGTCCAGTAATGAGTTCCACGCTTCGACAACTCGATTGTTAAAGTCATATTTTTTACAGTCAAGTTTGGAGCAGTTAGTATTACCGGTAAGTTTGAATCTGTTGTGTGCTCTTGTGTTGTTGCGATTGAAGCTGAAGTAGCCATTGACCGGTAGGACGTTGCAGCATATGATCTTGTGGGAAATACTTAAATCGTGTTTTAGGTGCCGTATTTTGTTCAAGATTGTTCTGGTTGCAACACAAGGCTAGTTGTTCCACCTCCAGTCTGTATGCAGAATCATTGTCTCAAATAAAACCAATGACTTTTGTATCATCTGCAAACTTCAGTACTTTAACAGAGGGATCTTTTGAGATACAGTCATTGGTGTACTGTATAGAGAGCCTTGATGGTGAACCTATGTTATGCATGCTCAGGGGTAGGCAGCAGGCAGGATGGGGTGGAACGCAGTTCCACCGGCAGAAATGAAGCTGTGTGCCCAGCTTCAGCTGACTATCCCGCCTTTCCATCTTCCTCCTCCTCCTTGGAAAGCGGCAGGGAGACCAGCACCATCAGGAGTTGCAGGGGGCCCATTTCCTCCCCCCTCTTTTCTCAACAGTTGATCAGCACCTGTTCACCAAGCTACCCAGCCTAAGGCAGGAGGTGACCCAGGAAGGAGAGCGCGGGAAACGCGAAGCAGATTGTCACCCCAGAGAGCGACATTGATGAGGTTGTAAGTTGAGTACTTAACAGTTCACTTGAACGATGATGATTGTTCAAGCTACTCCCATGTGGTCACATGGGTGGCAAGCCACTCCTACCCAGTCACATGACCATCAAGCCACACCCACAAAATAAGCCACACCCACATTGGCAGTAAAAATTTTGGCTGCCCATTACTGCACATGCCCAAATGGCATATGGACCCACATTTGTGGGCACTTTAGCTCAGGTCCAGCGGATTTTCAGTCCTTCTGGGCCCAGACACTGGAGTGGGTGAATCAGGCCTGTTTGTTGCTCTCCCCATGTTTTGGATTAACGAAATGTCTGCAAGGGATCAGTGAAATTCCAAGGGCTCCATAGTTGCTAGAATCTGTCATTCTACTGTAATTTAGCCGCCCCGAGTCTCCGGAGAGGGGCGGCATACAAATCCAATAAATGAATGAATGAATGAATGAATAAACAAACAAACAAACAAACAAACAAACAAACAAATAAATAAATAAATAAATAAATAAATAAATTTGCAATCAAAGTGGCAGCGACAGGCCTACGTGACACTGGATTCTTAATCTGATCTATCTTGAAGGGCTGACATTTCAAGTCTTCCTAAATTTTATCAGATTATGAAAAAGAAATCTTCCCTTCTCCCGTTGCGTGCTTTCAACAATAGGAATACTCTGAGTGAAACCAAGAATAAATTTACTAATACCAATCTGCCAGTGATGATATTAAGATTCTTAACTGCTCCAGCGAGGCTGATGGATTTCAGCATGCTTCTCCCATATGTTTTAACACTCCTGCAATTCTCTCCCATCTGTTTGTGGGAAACAGGAAAGAATGTAATGCTCTTTTCCTTGGGTTATTAAGTCAACAGCTGTTGTCATTAATAGAGGACATTCTTTATGACAGGAAGGGAACCCTGGTGATAAATCTTGTCACTCTGGGCCATCTTTCTTTTTAATGGCTCCAATATTTGTATAGATATGGAGGTCATGAATACAATATGACCATGATGTCCCCATGGTGTCCCTATCAAAAAAAATTCTCTCAGAGAAAAGCACTGGCTTGCTGAGCAAACTTTGGAAAATATTCGAGGCGGTACAGTAATACAAGAGCCTTTCCCCATAAATTAGAAATTCCTTCTGCTCTTTTCATGTTCTCTCTCTCTCTCTTTCTCTCTCTGAAAATTCAAGTACAGGGAGTCCTCGGTTTATAACCACAACTTTTAGAAAATTTAGATCATGGGACCAAGGGGTCATAAGAGTGAAAAACAGGCATAAGTCCATTTTTTCAGTGCCATTGTATCTTCAAATGGTCACTAACTGAACTGTTGTAAGTTGAGGATTACCTGTATCCCTTGAACTGTACCGCTCTTAGTCATGACTGATTATTTGGACCCTCATTGTATGTTTATTCTAGACCTAATTCTCTTCTTATATCCCTTGGTATATGGAGCTCTCTTATAATAATAATTAATAATTTATTAGATTTGTATGCCACCCCTCTCCGAAGACTCTTGCCTAAGAAATAATAATAATAATAATAATAATAATAATAATAATAATAATAGTAATAATAGTAATAATAGTAATAATAGTAATAATAGTAATAATAGTAATAATAGTAATAATAGTAATAATAGTAATAATAGTAATAATAGTAATAATAGTAATAATAGTAATAATAGTAATAATAGTAATAATAGTAGTAGTAGTAATAATAATAATAATAATAATAATAATAATAATAATAATAATAAGTGTTGTGATTCCGTCTGAGGCCCCTCAGGGAACGGCTGATCCTCTGCCGGCTTCCTGCTCAGAGGGGGAGGATGAGGAACAGGAGGTTCAGGCAGACGGGGAGGAGGAATCTCAGGCTGAGGGAGAGGGAGGACAGCCAGAGTCCCCCGAGAGGGAGCTCTCCCCAGCAAGCAGCCTGGATTCCTTAGATGAAAATGCACAAGCAATCATCGATCTCCGGCAGAGAAGAGCAACACAACGAAGGGGACAATTAGCCAGGTACTTTCAGCACTAAAGAGGCAACAGCTGGGTTTGGGTGTGGTGCTCTCTGGAAAGGCTGAAAAGGCAGACCCACCCTTCCTGGCTTGTGGAGTATTATCTTTGGGAGTCCTGGGACCTGGCTGTGATCTTTGGCATCTTGGAATTATGGTTTGTGACTTTGAATACTGAAACCTTTGGGGGAAAAGGTGTGGGTCTTATTCTCTACAGTGGTGGGTGTGCCAGCAAGAAGTCTGCTGTATTGTCTGGCCATCAGGACTCTGCTGTGAAGTCTCATAGCCTGCCTGTTGGGAAGAACAGGTTTTTCTCTGTGTTTATTTTTCAAACTATAAAGTGCTTTTGCTTTTACCAGCGTGTCTGGCTGCTTTTTCCAGTTGGTGTTGAAGTCTGGGGGCACCTAGACAGAACAAATAATAATAATAATAATATCAAGAAAAACATAGCCAATATCAGGATCTTAAAATCGAACTAAGACGACTGTGGCATAAACCAGTACAGATGGTCCTAGTGGTAATCAGCACACTGGGTGTGGTGCCAAAAGACCTCAACCAGCATTTGAAAACCATAAACATTGACAAAATCACGATCTGTCAATTGCAAAAGGCCACCGTACTTGGATCTGCACACATTATATGAAAATACATCATACAGTCCTAGATGCTTGGGAAGGGTTCAACTTGTGATATTGTGACACGAAATTCAGTATATATATCTTGTTTGTGGTGTATTACTGATTTTTGTGAAAATAATGACGGTAATAATAATAATAATAATAATAATAATAATAATAATAATAACAACAACAACAACAACCACAACAAGAACAGCAACAACAGCAACTGCAACAACAGCAGCAGCAGCAGCAGCAGCAACAACAACAACAACAACAACAACAACAACAACAACAACAACAACAACAGAGTTGGAAGGGACCTTGGAGGTCTTCTACTCCAACCCTCTGCTTAGGCATATCAGACAAATGGCTATCCAACATCTTCTTAAAAACTTCCAGTGTTGGAGCATTCACAACTTCTGGAGGCAAGCTGTTCCACTGATAAATTGTTCTAACTGTCAGGGAATTTCTCCTTAGTTCTAGGTTGCTTCTCTCCTTGATTAGTTTCCACCCATTGCTTCTTGTTGTACCCTTAGTTGATCCACCCATTGCTTCTTGTTCTACCCTCAATTTCTGCTTTATTCCATTATTGTTAGATGATTTTTTTCAAATTGAGGTAGTTGACTCATTAGCCCGATCTGAGATTGACTGTGATTTCTATGTCCTTGACCTGCCCCTTCATCAGCTTCTAGCTATTTCCATTCATCCCTTGTGTTGACCAATGGTACAGGTAGCCCTCAACTTATATCCATCCATTTATTGACCATTTAAAATTTGCAACAGTGCTGAAAAAAGTGAGTTAGGACCATTTTTCATGCTTATGATCATGATTGCAGTATCCCCATGGTTGCAGGATCAAACCTTGGACCACTGTCTTGTATTTATGATAGCTGTGGTATCCTGCAATCATGTGATCACTTTTTGTGACCTTCTGACAAGCAACGTCAATGGGGAAGCCAGATTCACTTAACAAAGCATGCATCTAACTGAATAGCTGCAGGGAGAGGAATTGCCACCTGCACCAAAAACATGTAGGGCAGAGAAAAGGTAGAAACAGAGAGGTTCAGCTGGATTTGCTCACTAGGGATGGGATTCTACCAGTTCGGATCAATTCGGGTGAACCGGAAGTTCTGACGATCAGCTGGGAGTGAATCGGTTCGCTCCAATGATCAGGTCAGCCTGCACGCCCATACCTTTCTCTTCTCAGCTGATTGGCACAGCATAGCGGATTGCCACACCTCAGCTGTGTTACTCCCAAGTACACAGAAGAACTGTATACATGCTAGGCAATTGAACCACTTCCCACATCACCTGCTTCCATAGAATTCATAGAGCCGGGGTGGCACATAGAGCCGGGGTGGCGCAGCAGGTAGAGTGCTGTACTGCAGGCCACTGAAGCTGACTGTAGATCTGAAGGTCAGCGGTTCAAATCTCATCACCGGCTCAAGGTTCACTCCCCCTTCCATCCTTCCGAGGTGGGTAAAATGAGGACCCAGATTGTGGGGGCAATAGGCTGGCTCTGTTCAAAAGTGCTATTGCTAACATGTTGTAACCCGCCCTGAGTCTAAGGAGAAGGGCAGCATAAAAATTGAATGAATGAACGAACGAACGAACGAACAAACAAACAAACAAACAAACAAACAAACAAACAAACAAACAAACAAACAAATAAAATTCTGAGGATCCGGTGGCAGGCT
>NC_091950.1:409935245-409993132 GCF_031021105.1 Erythrolamprus reginae
CGACGCCATTTGCCGCCGCTGCAACCGGCGTGGACACATCGCAGAGGCATGCAGAGCGCCCCTTCCCGAGGAGTCCTTCTCTGCACCCCGCCAACCAAGATTCAACAATCAGGCACAACAACCGCGAGACAACAAATTTTCCAGAGGCTTCAACCGCAGAAACTACTCCACCGCTAACCGTGACTACTCACGAGGTAACGCACAAACTTTCGTAAATTGCGCAAATACAAAAAAGGGGAGCAAAATTGTTATCTCCTTACATTTAAATGGCAAACCCTGTAATTTGGAATTAGACACAGGGTCAAAGTACTCTATTATGCCTTGGGACAAATTTAAAATGTACATGCCAAATTTTCTTAAATCTGATTTAATGCAATCAACTCTGGTTATAAGGGATTTTCAGGGAAATGTTATACCTGTATTGGGTAAAGTAGATGTGCCTGTTCAATTTAAGAAATGTAAATGTTCTCTTCCATTGGTTGTGGTTGAGGGAGCTAAACACTCCCTCCTTGGGTTAACATGGATGTCTCCTCTGGGCATTGAAATATCGGGAATTTGTAATATTAATGCTGATAATGATGTTCCTAACTTTGTTCAAGAGTTCCCTGAGGTTTTCAGCCCTACTTTGGGCACATATAATGGGCCGCCTATTTCTTTTTCTCTAGACCCAAAGGTTCCCCCTGTCAGACTTAAGCCTCGCAGGGTCCCTTTACCACTCCTCCCCAAATTGGACATCCAACTGGATAAACTTATAGCTCAGGGCATTCTAGTCCCGGTGGAACAAGGGCCATGGGAAACCCCTATAGTCACACCGCTTAAACCTGATGGCTCCTTAAGGGTCTGTGCAGATTACAAAGCAACGATAAACAAAGCCCTCCAACACCACCCATATCCAATTCCGGTAGTCCAACAGCTCCTGCACTCACTGGGGGAGGGAAGGGTCTTCTCTAAAATCGACCTCGCACAGGCATACCAACAGCTCCCGGTCGATGAGGCCACATCCCTGGCACAGACCATAGTTACTCACAGGGGTGCTTTCAGGTGCACCCGCTTACAATTTGGGGTCAGCATAGCCCCAGGCATTTTCCAAAGCCTAATGGAGCGGTTACTGGCAGGCATAAAAGGAACCACCCCATATTTTGATGATATACTTATCTCAGGGGACGACCAGTCACAATTAAATGACAGAATTAGAGAAGTATTGTCCAGGCTACAATCCAGGGGTTTGAGAGTAAAAGCAGACAAATGTGTATGGGGAGCCAAAAGCATCGAATTCCTGGGTTACAGAATAGACGGTGAGGGAATCCACCCCACAACAGAAAAATTAAAAGCCATAACAGAAGCACCCGAGCCAAATAATAAGACGGAACTCCAAGCATTCCTGGGCCTTCTTAATTTTTATTCTATCTTTCTAAAACAGAAGGCAACGGCAGCAGAACCGCTACACAGACTGCTGCAGAAGGGAATTCCCTGGACCTGGGGCACACCTGAGCGCGAAGCTTTTTGCAAAATAAAACAATTATTGACATCTAAAAGCGTAGTGGTTCAATACAGCTCAATTTTGCCCATAAGGCTTACATGTGACGCTTCGGCTTATGGGGTAGGCGGGGTATTAGCTCATATAATGCCCAACAAAACAGAAGCCCCAATCACTTTTTTCTCCAGGACATTGTCCATGGCCGAAAGGAACTATAGCCAATTGGACAAAGAGGCATTGGCCCTAGTTTCCAGCGTGAAGAAATTTCACAACTACCTGTGTGGGAGGAGTTTTGAACTTATTACAGATCACAAACCCCTATTAGGTCTATTGGCTTCTAACAAACCAACTCCTCCTTTCATGTCCCCCAGATTGATTAGGTGGGCGCTATTTTTATCTGGATACCAATATGAGTTAAACCACAAAGGGGGAAAAGCAATTAACCATGCAGATGGCCTAAGCAGATGCCCCATGCCTGAATTAGTTAAAGACCCAACCCCGGCAGAAGACATATTGCTACTAGACTTTGAGGAAAATCCTCTGACCACAGCCAAAGAGGTAGCTGAACACACCAAAAAGGACCCAATATTGTTAAAAGTTATTAACTGTATTCAAAAGGGTTGGATAGGAGATCATGAGGAAGCAGGACTAACAGAATTTAAAGCAAAAAGGTTGGAATTGTCTTATATGAAGGGTTGTATTTTATGGGGTGACAGGGTAGTCATCCCTAACAGTTTAAAACAAAAAGTGCTATGTATGCTACATGAGGGCCACCCAGGTATTGTTAGAATGAAGGGTTTGGCCAGAGGACACTTGTGGTGGCCAGGCCTAGACTCAGACATCGAGCAATGGGTAGCAAACTGTGACCCTTGCCAGGAGTCACGTCCCAATCCCCCCAAAACAACACCAATTGAATGGGAGAAACCCACTGGGCCATGGTCACGCATACACATCGATTTTGCAGGCCCTATTGGATCCCAAAACTTTTTGATTGTAGTAGATGCTTTCTCCAGATGGGTAGAAATAATAGCCATGCAAAACATCACTACTTGTGCCACCATAAAGGCTTTGTATCACTTGTTTGCCACGCATGGGTGTCCAGACATCCTGGTTTCTGATAATGGGCCACAATTGACTGCCAGACAATTTGAATGTTTTCTCAGTAATTTGGGGGTCAGACACGCCCTCACATCTCCATATTCGCCATGGGTTAATGGTCTGGCGGAACGTTATGTTCGGGTGGCCAAAGAGGCACTGCGCAGGGCAGGCCCAGGGGAATTACAACACAATTTGGATAAATTCCTATTAATGCAACATATCACCCCAAATTCCATCACTAATAAAAGCCCTGCAGAAATTCTATTGGGTCGGAAAATAAGGTCCCCTCTGGACAGGTTGCACCCCCATTATTGTACAACAAATTATAATGATGTAACAGGTAGAATACCTGAAAGAAGTATGTACCTAGGGCAAAATGTATTTGCTAAAAATTTTGATGGGGGCTTAAACTGGCTCAAAGGAAAAATACTCCAGCAAACAGCTCCTAAAACATATTTTGTTCTACTAGAGGATGGCCGCACATGGAAGCGGCACATAGATCACTTGCGGGGGCGTTTAACACCTGACAATGATCAAACCGCTAACCAACATTCTTCCCCCCAAGCAGACTCTCACACAGAGCCTGAACTTTTTGATTGTTTAATGGACTCACCACGGCCAGGATTCTCCAACAACGACTCCGAGCCGTCCTCCTCGTCAGGAACCGGTGCAACGCCATCAAATCCTCAGCCGCAGGCCGGAGCCCCAACTCGGGCCCAGCCGCGGACAAGAGACTGCAACGAGCCATCCTCCTCCGTTGAGTTCACAGACACAAATGATCTGCGCAGGTCTGAGCGACTTTCACGCAGGCCAAGCAGACTGGAGGATTACATCACATGGCTCACTGATTGACAGTTGCGCTCAACCAATGAGGGAGGGGTGTTAAGTCTGTAAAAAGAAATTCTGTAAAAATACTGTCTCTGTAAATTTTAAAATGTGAATAAATCAAGGTCGCGTCTGATTGGTTAAGACGCACGGCCGTTTCTTTTAGGCGCGAGCCTTTAAAGTATAAATAGAGCTGCTTTTGACACTGACAGCTCAGACGCGTTCCTGGCTGAAGTCACTTGTTACGAGCTGAATAAACGGAACCGTCTTTGCCATTCCTGAGTGGTCTGATTCATTTCACTATCTATCTATCTATCTATCTATCTATCTATCTATCTATCTATCTATCTATCTATCTATCTATCTATCTAGTCAAACATGTAGAATAGCACAGCATTCTTTTTTGGCCAAGTGTGATTGGACACACAAGGAATTTGTCTTGGTGCATATACTCTCAGTGTACATAAAAGAAAAAGATACATTTAGTTTAGTTTAGTTTTATTGGATTTGTATGCCGCCCCTCTCCATAGACTCGGGGCGGCTAACAACAGAGGTAAAAACAACATACGACAATCCAATACTAAAACAGCTAAAAACCCTTATTTTAAAAACCAATCATACATATAAACATTCCATACATAAATTGTAGAAGCCTAGGAAGAAAGAATATCTCAGTTCCCCCATGCCTGACGACAGATGTGGGCTTTAAGAAGTTTACGAAAGGCAAGAAGGGTGGGGGCTATTCTAATCTCTGGGGGGAGTTGGTTCCAGAGGGCCAGGGCCACCACAGAGAAGGCTCTTCCCTGGGTCCCACCAAACAACATTGTTTAGTTGACGGGACCCGGAGAAGGCCCACTCTGTGGGACCTAATTCTCAAGAATCATGGGGTACAACACTTAATGATTGTCATAGGGGTCAAATAAGCAATGAAGAAACAATCAATATTAATAAAAATCTTAGGATAAAAGCAACAAGTTAAAGTCATACAGTCCTAAGTGGGAGGAAAGGATGATAGGAATGATGCGAAAAAACTAGTAGAAATAGAAGTGCAGATTTAGTAAAAAGTTTGACAGTGTTGAGGGAATTGTTTGTTTAGTAGAGTGATGGCATTTGGAAAAAACTGTTCCTGTGTCTAGTTTTCTTGGTGTGCAGTGCTCTGTAGCAACGTTTTGAGGGTAGGAGTTGAAACAGTTTGTGTCCAGGATGCGAGGAGTCAGTAAATGTATAGGATAGTAGTAGTTTGTATAACATAACATAAGTAAAAAGTAATGATAAAAGAGGACAGTGGAATAGTAGGACAGGGATGGTAGGCACAGTGGTGAGCTTATGCACACTCCTTACAGACCTCTTAGAAACGGGGAGAGGTCTACTGTAAACAATCTAAGATTAAAGTTTTTGGACAAAGTTTCAACCCTAAGCTACAACCATTCTCCTTTAAAAAGAGCTTTTTTTCTATAATGGTATGCCATGTAGAGAATTCCTTTCCGAGACAGACTCAATGGAGCCCATGCTAGCATTATTTTAGTATCGGGTAGAGTTTGTTCTATTTCTTGCTTTTTTTATAAAAAAAAGCTGGCTATTAATTGCATTTAATTGCATATTTATGCATGTCCTTGTAAGTTTTGAATGACTTAGAGCTGTCTCCTTTGTGTGGTTTATTTTTATTTGGCATTTCTCAATATTTGATTTGTATTTTTTTTTTATTGCAAACTACCCAGAAAACTTTACCTATTGGGTAGTTGAAACATTTTGATAGATAGATCAATAAATAACTGGCAATTAGCGGAATTGATGCCCAGCAAATGTGCGAAGAAAGAAATTACTTGAGGTATTTATAATTCAACTACATATTATTATGCATTCCCCAGAACTGTGGGTGACATTGATTGGATTTACTAAAGTATTCTTCCAAGGTGCCTAAGAATTTGGGGGACTGAATTCTAAGCTATCTGCAAAACAGGCAATTAGGAAGTTGTTGGTTTCTGGGAGGAGAGAAATATGAACACAAGATGTCAATTTAAAATAACTTGTGTATGTAGGGAGAAAAATTCTCCCCTAATTTGTATTCATTAAATTCTGTTATTATAAAAAGCAGGCAAATTCCATGATACCTCCCCCACACCATTGAGTTAATATGATAATATTAAACTCATCTAATTCCTACTCATGTTTCAAAAAGGAAACCTAGCAAAAAAGCATTTAATACCTTTGGAATGTCAGGCTATATAATCTTTGCTGAACCTGATGCGTCATTGGGGGTTTAATGCATGACATTCTCTCCTGCCAGAGTTTGCCTTGCCTCTTTCGGGTTTGGTGGGCTAAGATGGGTCCAGGCAACAATTAAAAATGGTGCTTTTATCCACTTAATAGAGATGTGCTGATGAAAATATGCCTAATACAGATGTAACAGGCAACATCCCACTTATGATAATTCTGCAAGAGGAATTAGTTGTTATAATTACTGTCGATAGCAAAAGAGGTTGGTAATTGGCTCCCATCACGGAAGCTACAGCAGTGGGGTAGTAGATGCAAAAAATATTTAGGGGTTAGTATATTATTGCATAAACCCAGTCAATCCGCCTTTCTAGCTAATGAACTGCCGATGACTCGGATTTAGTAGGAAAGGCTGTTTTTAAAATATATGGTATTTTTTTGGAGTATAACACAGGCTTTTCTCTCTCCTAAAAGAGCTGGTCATTTGCGTCCTTTTAGAGAGTCGTTGAGGTCACTTGGAGATTTATATGTATCTTAGGGTCACTCGCATAGTGCAAATGGTTTCTGTAGTGTGCAATTCTTCTGGAAGTCTGTTCATACTCCCACACCATTCAAAATGTGTTCATCTCAAAGTGCATGGATAAAACTCTAAGGAGAGTCTCAGTCATCCAGGTAATGCTGGATGACTGATCATTCGATCTGACCTAAGTGTAGTACCCAAAATTATTTGCTACAATGTCTTACCTACAGAGTTGCCCCGAGTTCTCGGAGAGGGGTAGCATACAAATCTAATAAATTATTATTATTATTATTATTATTATTATTATTATTATTATTATTATTATTATTATTATTATTATTATTATGTCAGTACAACACAGCAAATGAGATCTCTATTCTGGATTTTGTATTTCATCACCAGTCGGGCACTTCCCAAGCACCTAGGACTGCATGATGTAGCGGCAAATTATGTTTGCCGATGTCCGCTGAGATCCCTTGGCACTGCGCCCAGCGTGCCAAGTACCACTGGGACCACTTTCATGGGCTTATGCCAGAGTCGTTGCAGCTCGATTTTTAGATCTTCGTATTTCACTAATTTCTCTAGCTGCTTCTCCTCAATTCTGCTGTCTCCTGGGATTGCGATGTCGATAATAATAATAATAATAATAATAATAATAATAATAATAATAATAATAATTATTATTATTATTATTATTATTATTATTATTATTATTATTATTATTATTATTATTATTATTATTATTATTATTATTGCTGTTGTTGTTTTGTTGTTGTATTTTTGTTGTTGTTGTTGTTGTTGTTGTTGTTATTATTATTATTATTATTATTATTATTATTATTATTATTATTATTACCTGTCAATGACTACTTCAGCTTCAACCCCAACAATACACAAGCACACACTAGATACAAACTTAATGTAAACCGCTCCAAACTTGATTGCAGAAAATACGACTTCAGCAACAGAGTGGTCAATGCCTGGAATACATTACCTGACTCTGTAGTTTCTTCCCCAAACCCCCAAAACTTTAACTTTAGACAGTCTACCTTTGACCTCACTCCATTAATAAGAGGTCTGTAAATGGCATGTATAATCCACCAGTGTGCCTACTGTCCCTATCCTAATGTCCCCATGTATTTGCAACCATCTCATGTACTTATAACCATCCTTACACATCTTATGTATTCACAATCATGATTATATTTTGTTTGTAATCATATATATCAGTGATGGTGAACCTATAGGTGGCACGTGGAGTCATATCTGTTGCCCTAGCTCATCTCAATGTGCATGTGTATGCCAGCCAGCTGATTTTTGGCTTGCACAGAGGCTCTGGCAGGGCATTTTTGGATTCCAGAGAGCCTCCGGGGGGGGGGAAGGTGTTTTTACCCTCCCACGGCTCCAGGGAAGCTTTTAGAGCCAGGGGAAGGTGAAACATGATTTTATTTATTTATTAATTAGATTTGTATGCTGCCCCTCTCCGCAGATTCCCACTGGGCCCACCAATGATCCCACTGGGCCCACCAAAAGTTGAGGAACAGGTCACTTCCGGCCTCCAGAGCACCTCCGGAGAGTGGGGGAAGCTGTTTTTGCCCATCCCAGGCATTGAATTATGGGTGTGGGCACTCTTGCATGCGTGATAGCATGTACGCACACTCTTTCAGCACCTGTGATAAAAAAAGGTTAGATATCAGTGATATATATGCTTCGCAAAATAAATAAAATAAAACAAATAAAATGCTTGTCCTTAATGACAGTTTAATGACTTATGACCATAATAGCATAGCGATAGCAATAGAATTTAGACTTATATACCACTTCATAGTGCTTTTACAGCCCTCTCTAAGTGAGATTTATAGAATCAGCCTAGTGCCCCCAACAATCTGGGTCCTCATTTTACCCACCTTGGAAGGACGGAAGGCTGAGTCAACCTTGATCCAGTGGTGAGATTTGAACTGCTGAACTACAGCTGGCAGTTAGCTGAAGTAGCCTGCAGTGCTGCACTCCAACCACTGTGCCACCCCGGCTCTAATAGGCATGCAATATTACTGTTGTAGGTTGAGAACTAATGGTATGCTTTTTTCTAATTATTTAGAAAGGCTCCTTACTTAAGAAAACTAATGATACCTATGTGAAAAAAAAGCATCTCCATCAAAAAGCACCCTGCAGAAGAGGAAAAAATAACCCAGCCAACTTTTCCTCTAGTTACTTTTAAGAGATGCTCCGCTGTGTAGAATTTATTGATGACTTTTATTACAGCTGGAATGCATTTCCATCTCCTGCGACTTGTTATCCCGCATTGTAATAAGCATAGTAAATACATGCTTGGCTACACTTTATCTCTAATTATACTTTATCCCCGTTTTTCAATCCTTGCTTTTTATATCCCATCATAATGGCTTATATCATTCTGACTCTCTGCAGCTTTCCCCCCTATATTTAGAGCTACGAAAAGGAGGGGTAAAAAATAAAAAGAGAGAGAGAGAGATTATAATTATAATCTCAAGTCCAGTGAAGTATATGATGTAAGATAATTATACTGTGTTTATTTGCAGACTAGCAAACTAGCACATCGTTCAAGTAACCTGCTTAAGAGAGCAACAAAAGCAATGCAATTTAGAAACTCAGCTCAGGTTTAGGGCTGGGTGCATCATTTTGTACAGATAGTCCTCGATTTACAACAGTTTGTTTAATGACCGTTCAGAATTACAACAGCACTGAAAAAGTGACTTATGACTGTTTTTCACCTTTACAAACATTGTAGCATTCCTGTGGTCACATACTGCATTTTTCGGACTATAAGACACACCGGTGCATAAGATGCACCAAGATTTCAAAAAGTTTAGTAAGAAAAAAAGGTTTTTGTCCTCCAAAGCACTCTGTAGGCCTCCCAAACTCTCTATGCACCCTGTTTTATTTTATTTAATCCTTTTGTTTTTTAAAAAAATACTTGATAGAGTTAGAGACGAGTCATTGCAGGATGCTAAGGTGTCTGATTGCCTTTGCAGCATTTATTACTTTTTGCATAATTTTCCAAGAAGCAAAAGTTAGAAGAAAGTAACAGCATTTTTATTGGTGAATTCTCCTCGCCAATCCTTAAGAACATCCTGTTGATACAGCCAGGGATAATGTCCTACATCATCCTGGCTATGTGAGCTGGATGAGATCATGTAGGTTTGAGATGCCCATTTGAGGTAAGCAGTTTGCTACACACAACCTCCACATGGCCTCTATCTCTACGAATGCTGTAGAAAATAAGCACCCACCCCTCTCCTAGAGAAATGAAATATTCCAGGAAATATTAAAAAGACAGAATATTACATTTCCTTGGATGAGAAAAGGGGAAACATGTCTTTAAAGACAAAGAGCAGCTCCTTGCAGCTCCCAGTAGATATTTGATGCCCATTAAGAAGGACTGGACCACCCTATCTACCACAAGCCTCATTATTATATCACCCAACAAGATTCAACCAGCAAGATTCAACCAAACATGATTCAGACAAACATGACTCCATATGTCTTACTGCAACAAATAGAATACATGCCTTTGCCACAGGAACAGGAAGCTCAAGTTCAAAATTCAGAGAGAGTATAAATACCTCTCCACTCCATGTGGTCAGTAACCCAGGATCACACATGCTGGGTGGTTCTGCTTCACCATTAAACCATCTTCCTTCCATGTTTCCAGTGTCTTTCTCCAAACTTGGAACTGAACTCAGATGGACATTTCTTCAAACAATAGGATGGAGAAAGATAAATTCAGGAGAAGGCTACATTTATATTGTCTTGAACCTGCAGCGAGTTTTGCCTCAAATGCTAGCATATTCAACACAGAAGGGGTCAGACCCAGATTACCGAATCTATTTTGAGAGAGAGGAAACATGGGGAAGATTTGCAAATGTTTTTTTCCCCCTATTAACATGCTTCTCATTCAGGCTGGCAGATGGCACAAAACGATTTAGCTCTGGCTCCATCGGTGATGGGTTTTTCAGGGTTTTCCTAGATAAACATAAGCATTGATGAGAAATCATCTGCCACCGTAAAGAAAATATTTGAAACTGCCAGGTAAGTCTGCCATTTCTGTCCTAACATTTCTTGCTAATAATTTACTTGCTGCAAGAATTTTCCCTGATATTTCTCTGAACTTTAGACCAACCAATCTATAGGCATATATAGATGGCTAGTCAGATTTATGCAATGCTTTCTGATATAAGAGGGCAGCTAGGGTATATAATTAACAGTTTGTAATATTGCATTCCCCTCCCTCCCAGTCATCCAGGTCATGGCTATCTCAAAGGTGATTTTTTTTTTCAAAAGGAAACTGGACTTCCTTTTTTTTCCTTGAAGACATTTCACTTCTCATCCAAGAAGCTTCTTCAGTTCTGACTGAATGGTGGAGAATGGAAGTGAAGAGTCTTGAGACACAGCTACAAGACGGTTCTTTATTAAGCTCTTTTTTGCAAGTGACAATCAGCTGGAACGCGTCTCAGCTGGGCAATGGGAAACCGGCTGTATTTATACTATTTTTTCTCCCGCCCAAAACAAGCTGTCAGCGCCTTAGCCAATCAGGCGCTGACGATTAGCATAACTTCCCTAGAAACAGTTACCTCAGGCATAAACAGAGTATTTAACACCCCTCCCTTTTTAGATAAAAAAAACCATACAATTACACAGAGAGCCATGTGACATAGTCAGCCAATCGCTGCGGTCTTTGTATTGTCCTGGCTGACCTGCGCAGTTCATTTGGATCTCCGCTGTTGGCGAGGAAGGATGTCGGAGCGTTGGTTCCTTCTGAGACCCCCAGTGGGCCTAGCTGAGCTCCGGTGTCTGGAAAAGAACAAGTGGGCACCACAACGGTCTCGGCTGTCGAAGGGGAGGTCGATGGGCTGGGCGAGCTGCAACGAAGTGGTGAGTCCATTTTTAATTCGATTTCGGCTGGTGTTGCGTTGCTCCCTGTTGCAATTTCTGCAGTCGTGTTCAGTTCGGTATCAAGGCATTTACGTAGATGGTCAATGTGCCTAGTCCATACTCGGCCATCGTGTAACAATATTTCAAAAGTTTTTGGAGCTTTTTGTTGCAGCACAGTCCCTTTGAGCCAATTAAGGCCTTTGTCGAAATTCTTAGCAAATACACACTGCCCAATAAACAAGTGCCTCTCAGAATCAACAGGCATAACATTAGTTGTACAGTACATGGGGTGCAATCTATCTAAGGTAGACCTGAGTTTCCTGCCCATAAGAATTTCAGCAGGGCTTCTTTGACTTGTGGCATTTGGGGTTATATGTTGGGCCAATAGGAATTCATCTAAGTGCTCTTGCACTTCCCCTGGGCCAGCCCTTCTTAAAGCTTCCTTGGCAACACGCACATACCTCTCAGCCAATCCATTAGCCCACGGGGAAAATGGAGATATGAGCGCATGCCTGATTCCTAATTGGTCCAGGAACATTTCAAATTGCCTGGAAGTCAGCTGGGGCCCATTGTCAGAAACTAATACATCTGGGCAACCATGTGTGGCAAACAAATGACGTAAAGCTCTTATGGTAGCACATGTTGTAATGTTAGGCAGGACAATAATCTCAACCCATTTAGATAATGCATCAACCACTACTAGGAAATACTTAGTTTGAATGGGGCCAGCAAAATCTATGTGAATGCGGGACCAAGGCCCTTTTGGTTGGTCCCAATCCATTGGAGTGGTTTTAGGGAGTTTTGGCCTAGACTCCTGACAGGGGTCACACCTAGCCACCCATCTCTCAATTTCAGAATCAAGTCCTGGCCACCAAAAATGGCCCCTTGCCAAACCCTTCATCCTTACAATACCAGGATGTCCCACATGCAGCATTTTTAACACTTTTTGTCTCAATGTTTTGGGAATGATGACCCGGTCACCCCATAATAAACAACCTTTAACAATTGATAATTCCAGCCTTTTGCTTTTGAAATCCACCATCTCTGGCCCATGACAATCAGCATCCCACCCCCGTAGCACACAATTTATTACTCTCATAAGAATAGGGTCCTGTTTAGTATGTTCAGCCACTTCCGTGGCAGTAGTCAGGGGTTTATCCTCTAACTCAATGAGTAGGACGTCAGCAGAGGGGGCAGGGTCTTGTACTAACTCAGGAATAGGACATCTGCTAAGGCCGTCCGCATGGTTAATAGTAGTCCCTCCCCTGTGAGTTAAGGTATAATCATAAGCAGATAAAAAAATGGCCCATCTTATCAATCGTGGGGACATGAAAGGTGGAGTTGGCTTGTCAGGGGCTAGGAGTCCTAATAATGGCTTATGATCTGTAATCAATTCAAAATGTCTACCAAAAAATATAATGATGGAACTTTTTAACTCCTGCGACTAATGCCAGAGCTTCCCTGTCAAGTTGACTGTAATTCCTTTCTGCGCTAGATAGAGTTGTAGAGAAAAACGCTATGGGGGCCTCAGTGCCGTTAGGCAGCACATGAGCCAAAACACTACCCACTCCATAAGGTGAAGCATCACAGGTGAGGCGTAAAGGAAGTGAAGTACTGTATTGTACCACTACACTTTTGGATGTTAAAAGGTTTTTAATTTGAGAAAAGGCTTTACTCTCACTGTTCCCCCAACTCCATGGAACTTCTTTCTGCAATAGACGGTGTAGTGGTTCTGCCGCTGTGGCCTTCTGCTTTAAAAAAACAGAGTAGAAGTTAAGGAGGCCTAAGAAGGCCTGGAGTTCAGTCTTATTTTTAGGCTCTGGGGCCTCTTGTATTGCTTTGACTTTATCGCATGTAGGATGGATTCCTTCGCCATCTATATTATATCCCAAAAATTGGACACACTTTGTACCCCAAACACATTTACCAGGTTTAACTTTAAGCCCCTTGTCTCTTAGCCTAGTTAACACCTGCCGTATTCTTGAGTTTAGTTGGGCCTGATCCTTTCCCGAAATAAGAATATCATCAAAATAAGGCAAGGTTCCCTTAATTCCTATTAATAAACGCTCCATAAAACTCTGAAAAATTCCTGGTGCCACACTGACTCCGAACTGTAAGCGGGTGCATCTGAAAGCTCCCCTATGGGTAACAATAGTCTGGGCTAAAGAGGTAGGGTCATCTACGGGGAGCTGCTGGTAAGCTTGCGCGAGGTCAATCTTTGCAAACAGGTTACCCTCCCCAAGGGAATGGAGTAAATGCTGCACTACAGGAATGGGGTAGGGATGATGCTTCAAAGCCTTATTTAGAGTGGACTTATAGTCTGCACAGACTCGCAAGGAGCCATCCTGCTTAAGAGGAGTCACAATTGGGGTTTCCCATGGAGCTTGGTCCACAGGGACCAAAATACCCTGATGAATGAGCTTATCAAGTTCTGCGTCAAGTTTAGGAAGCAAAGGCAAGGGGACCCTACGTGGTTTTAATCGGATAGGAGGAACACTAGGATCAATGGAGAATGAAATAGGGGGCCCTTTATAAGATCCCAAAGTTGGACTAATTACATCAGGAAATTCCTTGACAAAATCTGGAACCATAGTATTAGATATTCTGTGAACGCCAGATATCTCTATTCCAAGGGGAGACATCCAGTCTAATCCCAAAAGTGAGTGGGTGGGTCCAGACACTACTAGTAAAGGTAGGGAAGCTGCAAATTTCTTGTGTACAATTGGAACAGTTAACAGGCCTAGAACAGGTATAATTTTCCCTTGAAAATCCTTAATAAGTACATCAGAATACAATAAATCAGTTTTGTTAACATGAGGCATATACATTTTGACCTTAGACCATGGCATAATGCTATAGCTAGAGCCAGTGTCTAGTTCCATCTGGCAAGGTTGAGAATTTAACAGTAAAGAAATGTTAATTTTAGATCTGTTAGCAGTTACAGTGTTATTAATGGAAATTGCCCTGTTACCTCCTAAGTAGTCGCGGTTAGAGTTGGAGTAATTGTAGCGACTAGAAGATTTAAATGGCTTGTTTTCGCGCGGTTGATTTTGAAAGCGTGGAGCCCGTGGAGTTGAGAAAGCTTCCTCCGGGAGGGAGGCTCGGCAAGCCTCAGCGATATGCCCTCGGCGACCACATCGGTGGCAATTAGAATCTCGGAATGGGCAACGGTGACGGGAATGGTTGCCTCGGCAGCCAGAACAAGGAAGAGATTGTTGAGATTGCTTGAAGGGTCGATTAAAAGCTTGCCGGATAAAACAGCAGTCGTTTTCAGAGTTGGTAGATGGCTTGATTGCATTTGCAGAGTCGGTCTGTGGATTAGGAGAGGAGATGTGGGCTACGACTTCCTGCTTGTCGTTCTGTTTCAGCTCTTTTGCCGCAGAGTCAGCCACCTCGGCTGTTTGAGCGAGCTTGATGACTTGTTGCAGGGAAGGTTCTTCCTCAGTAAGAAGTTTGTTTCTGACGGTTGCATTCCGCATACAGAAGATGAGAGCATCTATTAGGCGTGCTTCCGGGTTCTCGAAACGGCATTTTGACAGCACGGTTCGTAGGCGCGTAGCAAATTGGTTGACGCTCTCGGATTCCATCTGGCCCATTCTGGAGAATTGGTGCCTGTAGACGATCGCCGGCTTTGTTGGCTTGAAGTGAGCCGAAAGCTTCGTCTTCAAAGCGTCCCAGGAAACCGAATTCGCTGGCGCTGGGTCGGTGAGTGTCTGTGCGAGGTCGAACATCTCCGCTCCACAGTAGTTAAGGAAAATCGCTCTCTTCCGATCGTCGACGGCGTCTCTCATGCCGGCAGCCTCGAGGAAAACGTCGAATTTAGCGAGGTAGGCATCCCAGGTAGACTTCTCCGGGTCGAAGTATTCCGGCGCTCTCCCGACGGCCAGGGATTCCATTTCAGCAAGCGTAGATTCGTTCTTCTCTCGTCGCCAGGTGAAGAGTCTTGAGACACAGCTACGAGACGGTTCTTTATTAAGCTCTTTTTTGCAAGTGACAATCAGCTGGAACGCGTCTCAGCTGGGCAATGGGAAACCGGCTGTATTTATACTATTTTTTCTCCCGCCCAAAACAAGCTGTCAGCGCCTTAGCCAATCAGGCGCTGACGATTAGCATAACTTCCCTAGAAACAGTTACCTCAGGCATAAACAGAGTATTTAACAGGAAGGATTTATACTCCTTCCTAAAAATTGCTGAGGCTAAATAATAATAATAATAATAATAATAATAATAATAATAATAATAATAATTTGAAAACCATCAGGAGAAGGAGGAGGAGAAGGAGGAGAAGGAGAGGGAGAAGGAGGAGAAGAAGGAGAAGGAGAAGGAGAAGGAGAAGGAGAAGAAGAAGAAGAAGAAGAAGAAGAAGAAGAAGAAGAAGAAGAAGAAGAAGAAGAAGAAGAAGAAGAAGAAGAAGAAGGCAGGACACCCTACACTACTTCAGACAGATGGTTATCCAACATCTTCTTAAAAACTTCCAATGTTGGGGCATTCACAACTTCTGGAGGCAAGCTGTTCCACTGATCAATCGTTCTGACTGTCAGGAAATTTCTCCTTAGTTCTAAGTTACTTCTCTCCTTGTTTAGTTTCCACCCATTACGTCTTGTTCTACCTTCAGGTGCTTTGGATAATAGGTTGACTCCCTCTTCTTTGTGGCAACCCCTGACATACTGGAAGACTGCTATCATGTCTCCCTTGGTCCTTCTTTTCTAGCCATGCCCAGTTCCTGCAACCTTGGGAAGTTTATCCTCAATGTGTCTTCAGGGTCACCTGAATAGTGCAAATGGTTGTGGAATGTTCTTGGAACTGCTGAAAGGATTGTGTTGTAAACAGCAGACAGGTGGAATCAGATCCCTCTCCCTTTATTGAAAGAGGGCTGTTCAATCTTAATGTAGATGGCCTCTTTGGCCCCTTGTTCAAATCAGCTGTCTTCTCTGTTCAGAATGTGGACATTGCTGTCTTCAAAAGAATGACGCTTGTCTTTTAAATGCAGATGGAGTGCTGAATCGCCTCCTGATAGATCAGTTCTCATATGTTGTGCCATGCATTTGTAAAGAGGTTGTTTTATGCTAACAGCCACATGCCTGCAAGGAATTTATTTATTTATTTATTTATTCATCTGTTCATTTATTTATTTGTTTCTTTGTTTCTTTGTCTCTTTGCTGTCTGTCTGTCTGTCTGTCTGTCTGTCTGTCTGTCTGTCTGTCTGTCTGTCTGTCTGTCTATCTATCTATCTATCTATCTATCTATCTATCTATCTATCTATCTATCTATCTATCTATCTATCTATTTATCTATCTGTTGGGGTTAGCTCTGGCCCAGCTCCTGCCCCAAGGACTGTGGATGTGGGGGAGACATCCACATGCTGCAGGCCTATTTTGCCCCCGGTGGAATCTGCTGATGAAGGCTCCTCTGACCAAGAAGACATGAGTGACAGGGAGGAGGAGAGTGTGGCAGACAGCTCCTCCTGGGATTCAGAACAAGAGTTAATGATACAGCCACGCATGCGGAGAGCGATGCATAGGCAACAACAACTGGGAGATTATTATCAAACAAAATGAGGCCACCTGTGGTTGGGTGGGGCTGTGGTAATTAGTGAGGCTGCTATAAATAGCAGCCTGTGGGTTTGGCCATTGTGGAGGATTATCTGATCATTGTGTTTCGTGACTGCTTTACTGACTTTGACCTTTTGCGTGCTGATTTTCCCCCCGCTTTGAAACTAAACCAGAGCAAAGTGTGTTTCACTTTGTGAAAGAAGGACTGTGAATTGCCTCACAGCTGCAAGCTAAGTATCACAGAACTGATAAGGGACTTGTACAAATTACCAGTTTGTTTGGAGACGAGTGCTCTTTGCTATATCGAAAGAGGGCTTAGTTTAAGTGAATTTTCATTATAAAGAACATTGTTTTGAATTTTCAAACGTGTGTGTATCTATCTATCTATCTATCTATCTATCTATCTATCTACCTACCTACCTACCTACCTACCATCTATTTATTTATCTGAATTGAAAGGGACCTTGCAGGTCATCAAGTCCAACCCCCTGCTCAAGCAGGAAACCCTACACCTCCCCAGCCAGATGGCAGTCCAATCTCCTCTTGAATATGTCCAGAGTTGGGGCATTCACAACCTCTGCTGGTAAGCCGTTCCACTGGTTGATCGCTATGACCGTCAGGAAGTTCTTCCTTATTTCCAGGTTGAATGTCTCCTTGGTCAGCTTCCATCCATTATTCCTCGTCTGGCCCTGTGGTGCCCTGAAAAATAGTGTGACCCCCTCCTCTCTGTGGCATCCCCTCAGGTACCTGTATACTGCTATCATGTCCCCCTGGCCCTTCTTTTCACCAGACTATCCATGCCCAGTTCCTGCAACCTTGTTAGCATATAGCATGGAAAAAGGGAATGAAATGTTAAGACTCAGCTAATTTGCATATTGGTATGTAAATCAGCTTTTTGGCTGTTGGAAGATAGAATTCTTGGGGATTCGTAGGCTGACTGTTGGTGAACCTGCATCATAGAGAGCAGATGTATAGAGAAATATAGTTATACTGTCAAGTTGTTTACTGGTGTAAATATGAAACCAGTTCAATGAGAAAAGAAGAAATAAAAGCATAAGTTTTATATTGGAGTCATTGTAGTTGTACCCAATATACATTGAAGCATAATTCTGCTATGAAGAGTGTTTGCTGTATGAAATGAAGAAAATCACTTAAAACCATAAATCACATAGAAATTCAACAAATCCAACCACTTAAGTACCTGCATATTGCTATCATGTCCTCCCTGGCCCTTCTTTTCACCAGATTATCCAAGCCCTTTTCAAGCAACCTCTCTTCTTATGTGTTGGGTTCTAGTCCCCTTGGTTGCTTTTTTATTTACCTTCTCCAGAGTTTCTATGTCTCTTTTGAAGTGTGGTGACCAGAACTGGATGCAATACTCCAGGTGAGGTCTGAATAGGGAATATAAAAACTTTCCATTTTCCATGATTCAACCAGAACTGAAGAAGTTTTTCAGATAAGAAATGAAAAGGGCAAATGAAAAAAGTCCAAGTTATGTGTGACATAGCACAGAAGACACTTTGGCTTCAAGCAAAAGATGTGAAGGCCACAGCTGTTGAGATGTGTTTATGTATATCACCTACCTTCCTGCCCAACAGCTGTTGAATTTTTGTCAGCTTCGTCAGTATCAGAATGTGTGAGACTTGAATCATTGACCCTAATCCCCTAACAAGGATTTTGCTTGTTGAAGTGACAGCATGGAAACTGTAACACAATAAATGTCATTATTTTGTCTTCAGCTCTGAAAGTAGTTTCAAAATAACCATGGAAAGGAGACCCTCCATTCAAAAAATTCTCAATTTTATCCGTCAGACAAATGGCAATCCAGTTTCTTCTTAAAAACTTCCAGTGTTGGAGCATACACAATTTCTGGAGGCAAGTTGTTCCACTGGTTAATTGTTATAATGGTCAGGAAATAGTTCTAGGTTATTTCTCTCCTTGATTACTTTGCACCCATAGCTTCTTGTTCTGCCTTCAAGTGCTTTGGAGAATAGGTTGTTCCCCTGCCCACATCTTTCTACAGATTAACAACATTGGAAGGGACCTTATAGGTCGTCTAGTCCAACCCCTGCTCAAGCTTTGTGACAGCCCCATAGATATTATAAGACTGCTGTCATGTCACCCCTAGTCCTTCTTTTCATTAGCTTAGACAGACCCAGTTTGCGTTAGAGAGGGGGGACTTCATCAATCTAAGAAATAAATCGAGAGAAAAATGTAAAGAATAGATGGTTTATTCTTATAAAGAGAGGAACAGGAGTGCAGCCATATTGTGTTATATAGCGAAAGATATTATATATAGAAAAAAATCCCCAAAATATGAACAAGCGGGATGATACCTTCCGCCTACCAGACATCTGGAAACCAGCCCTCATTAACAAATGTATCCCAGCCATAGAAACTGAAACCAGACTCAGAACACACATTGCAAAACAACCAAGCAGCCTGCAAGCTCCAACTACTCAGGATATCACCCCTAATCCACAATCATTAACTAATCAGCATACCTCAGTTAAATCAACGACCCCAGGTGTTACCCCACTGACTCACCAGGAAGTTTCTACACAGCAGGCAATTGCTGAGCCATCAAACCACACCCAGCCACCAGTATTTATAGAAGGAAGGCAGCTCAGGTGTCGCTGTGTTCGCCCTAGAACGAACCACAGAAGCACCAGCCTGAAGATGACGAGTGGGACCTCATCGAAACATCGTCAGAAATTTCTAAATCCTACATGGGAAGAAACCCGAATATACCAAGACCGTCTCTATATCTATATCTATATCTATATCTATATCTATATCTATATCTATATCTATATCTATATCTATATCTATATCTATATCTATATCTATATCTATATCTATATCTATATCTATATCTATATCTATATCTATATCTATATCTATATCTATATCTATATCTATATCTATATCTATATCTATATCTATATCTATATCTATATCTATATATCTATATATCTATATATCTATATATCTATATATCTATATATCTCTATCTCTATATCTATATCTATATCTATATCTATATCTATATCTATATCTATATCTATATCTATATCTATATCTATATCTATATCTATATCTATATCTATATCTATATCTATATCTATATCTATATCTATATCTATCTATCTATCTATCTATCTATTTATCTATCTATTCTGATATTATTATTATTATTATTATTATTATTATTATTATTATTATTTTATAATCAAAAGACCTTTTGTATATTTATATAATCACATATGCGTGCAAACGTATACTTCTATCTAATTTACATTTTGGACAAAACAGGATACAGATTGTAGAATAAAAGGAAAGGTGCTTTGGGGATTTCTGCTGAAGAAATTTGTGCAGAAGTGCCTACCGTAAGAAAGATGGGAAATAACAAATTAAAGAGATGTGCTCCAGCGGTATGACTAACGTCATGATGGGATGGAGATGGTTTGCCATATAAAAATGGATTTTTGAAAATGTAATGAAGATATATAACTACTTTTTGGAAAATGATAAAATAGAGGAAGTAGTAAAAGGACCCATGATAGCATGGGCCAAACACGTAGGTCATAGCATCCATTTAGCAGATTGGGAAAAAGCGTGGAATACAATTAATAAAATTATGCTATCTGCAGCTTATAAAGAAAACTTTTATAAATTATTTTACAGATGGTATCTCTCCCCCTCAAGACTTGCCAAAATATATCCGAAACTTAAAGCAACCTGTTGGAAGTGTAATAAAGGGATTGGTACCTTTTACCACATGTGGTGGACCTGCACAAAAGTCAAAACACTATGGAATATCATACACAGGTGGTTGTTGGAAACTACACAGGAAGAGATATATTACACCTGCATATAATTACGGCAGCTAGAATAACTTATGCCCAAACATGGAAAAACCAAAATATCCAATCAGAAAGCCAAACTATCAAAAAAATGTATAGATGCGCAGAAAAGGATGAGATGAAAAGTGATATTAAGGGAACAAAAGACAACGAATCCAACAAGATATGGGAAAAATGGCACAAATTGATCCAAAATAGAAATAAGATCGAATGACGTTAAATATTAGAATACACAAGAAATAGAATACATGACAAATAGAAATGCAAATAGAAATGTTCAAAGTAACTGACAATTATACCTACCCATAGCTTTTTCTATTTAGTTCACTATAAATACATGTACAGTGATCCCTGCGGCCATGGAAAAAAAGGGCGCGCATGCGCAGATGGTGTTTTTACTTCTGCACCACTATATTGCGAAAAATCGATTATCGCGAGGGGTCTTGGAACGGAACCCTCGCGATAATCGAGGGATCACTGTACATATATACAGATTCACTTACTTTTCTGCTCTTTCTATCTTTTTCATACTGAAATGATAATATTTTATAGTGAAATATAAATACAAATATAAACTGTACTTGAAACGGGATATGATCCGTAAAAGACTATCGGGATGCTCTTTCTTTTATGTTGTTGAAAACTATAAATAAATATTTTTTAAAAAAATGTAACTTTGCTTTTTTGGGTTGGAGATTATCTTATCCATCCATGATCAATGTCAATAAAAATTCTGATTCTGTTTGTTGGACTCCTGTGAAATTACTTTGCGAATTTTTCTCACATAAGGCTTGACTACTGTAACGCTCTCTACATGGGGCTACCTTTGAAAAATGTTCAAAAACTTCAGATCGTGCAGAATGCAGCTGTGAGAGCAATCATGAGCTTCCCCAAATATGCCCATGTTACACAAACACTCCGCAGTCTGCATTGGTTGCCGATCAGTTTCCGGTCACAATTCAAAGTGTTGGTTATGACCTATAAAGCCCTTCATGGCACCGGACCAGATTATCTCAGGAACCGCCTTCTGCTGTACGAATCCCAGCAACCAGTTAGGTCCCACAGAGTCAACTAAGCAATGTCGCCTGGTGGGACCCAGGGGAAGAGCCTTCTCTGTGGCGGCCCCGGCCCTCTGGAACCAACTCCCCCCAGAGATTAGAACTGCCCCCACCCTCCTTGCCTTTCGTAAACACCTTAAAACCCACCTCTGCCGTCAGGCATGGGGGAATTGAGATCCTCTTTCCCCCTAGGCCTTTACAATTCTATGCATGGTATGTATGTATGTATGTATGTTTGTTTTTTATATTAATGGATTTTTAATCATTTCTAATACCAAATTACTATTGTACACTGTTTTATTGTCGCTTTTCGCCGCCCCGAGTCTCCAGAGAGGGGCAGCATACAAATCCAATAAATAAATAAATAAATAAATAAATAATAAATAAATTGGGAAAATATGTTGGGAATGGCGGCTGGGGAAAGCACTACGTATACCACCACCAGCAGGATATAAATCTAATAATACTTACATATTGCAGCCATTACCTTTAGGATTGTTAGTCTTACCAGGTAATATTTCTGTCATTGTTAGGTAGGAGTTTTATCCTTGAGAAATTAGAGCATTTCATCTTCTCTGGCTAGGTTGGAACATGTCACCCATCCCATAGCTCAGGGAATGAAAAAAGTCAATTTATGGTTTCTCTACTCCAAGGTGGACTTCATTTCCTGACAGCGGTCAAAGAACTTATAATCTAAAGGTTTGGTGGCAAGTGCTGTTGAGTTTTCCAGAAGCTGACCAAGAGCTGGCGTGCTTGTTAAATTGCAAAGAACGGATGACAGGTTGACATTTAATATTGTGTCCGCATGGCTTCTCTATCTTAAAACCTTCACTGCTGATATGCTTTCTCGTGACAGAAGTCAACTCTGGGGCATTTTGAGAACATGTGCACAAGCAGTCAGGTAGATTTTTTTTTTCCTCAGGGCAGCTTGAAATTATTATTATTTATTATTATTATTATTATTATTATTATTATTATTATTATTATTATTATTTATTAGATTTGTATGCCGCCCCTCTCCGTAGACTCGGGGCGGCTCACAACAATAACAAGAACAATGTAAAAAACAAATCTAATAATTTAGAAAACACTAAAAACCCCATTATTAAAAGCAAACACACACACAAACATTCCATGTATAAACTGTATAGGCCCGGGGAGATGTGTCAGTTCCCCCATGCCTGAAGACAGAGATGGGTCTTAAGAACTTTACGAAAGGCAAGGAGGGTGGGGGCAACTCTGATATCTGGGTGGAGTTGGTTCCAAAGGGTCGGGGCCGCCACAGAGAAGGCTCTTCCCCTGGGTCCCGCCAAATGACATTGCTTAGTTGACGGGACCCGGAGAAGGCCAACTCTGCGGGACCTAACTGGTCGCTGGGATTCGTGCGGCAGAAGGCGCAAGGAGGTCCCGGAGATATAACCAGCTCACAAGAAATGGTGGTTGTGAAAGACAATTAATTGTTAGAAAAGTTAATTTCACTCTCTTTCCCCCCACTTCTCTCTTCAGAATCACAAGATCAGGGCTGAAATTCAGAAAGGTTCTGGAGAACCAGTAGCGGAAATTTTTGAGTAGTTTGGAGAACCGGCAAATATCACCTCTGGCTGGCCCCAGAGTGGAAATGGAATGGGTATTTTACAGTATCCTTCCCCTGGAATAGGGTGCACATGGAGATTTATTTATTTACAAAATCCCCATTTCCTCCCAATCAGCAGGAGGTAGAGAATAGATGGGGGCCAGGCCAGTCACAGATGGTATTTAATGGTTTACCAAATTACTCAGAATGTCAATTGTCCAAACTACTCAAAATTTCCACTACCGGTTCTCCAAACTATTGCAATTCGGTTCTTATTCAGTATTATTCAGTAACACCTGGGTAGGAGGAGGCAAAATAGTCAGGATGGCAGCTGTGGGGGCATTGTTCAAATCCTACCTCTTTCTCCATCTGCGCAACACTGGCATACATTGTTTGTGAGTGACATAGGAAAGGTTTGGTAGGGAAGGTTTGCCTATTTGCAATAGGGTTGATATTCCTGGAGGTGTCTCTAATATGGCAAATGATTTAGCTTTACTAGATAAATGGTCAAAGCAATGGAAACATCAGTTTAGTGTTTCCAAATGTAAAATAATGCACTTGGGCGAAAGGAATCCTTAATCTGAGTATTGTATTGGCAGTTCTGTGTTAGCAAAAACTTCAGAAAAGAAGGATTTAAGGGTAGTGATTTCCAACAGTTTCAAAATGGGTGAACGGTGTGGTCAGGCTGTAGGGAAAGCAATAGAATGCTTGGCTGCATAGCTAGAGGTATAACAAGCAGGAAGAGGGAGATTATGATCCTGCTGCATTGAACGCTAGTGAGACCACATTTGGAATACTATGTTCAGTTCTGGAGACCTCACCTACAAAAAGATATTGATGAAATTGAACCGGTCCAAAGACGGACTACAAAAATGGTGGAAGATCTTAAGCATAAAACTTATCAGGAAAGACTTAATGAACTCAATCTGTATGGTCTGGAGAACAGAAGGGAAAGGGAGGACATGATCGAAACGTTTAAATATGTTAATGGGTTAAATAAGTTTCAGGAGGGAAGTGTTTTTAATAGGAAGGTGAACACAAGAACAAGAGGGCACAATCTGAGGTTAGTTGGGGGAAAGATTAGAAGCAACATGAGAAAATATTATTTTACTGAAAGAGTAGTAGTTGCTTGGAACACACTTCCAGCAGACGTGGTTGGTAAATCCATAATAACTGAATTGAAACATGCCTGGGATAAACATATATCCATCCTAAGATAAAATACAGGAAATAGTATAAGGGCAGACTAGATGGACTATGAGCTCTTTTTCTGCCATCAATCTTCTATGTTTCTATGTTTCTAAATACAAAAGAGGGGAATCTTCAATCACATTGTCACAACTATCTTCTTGACTCTTCACATTTTAGTGCAAATACTTTCAGGATTGAAATGTGGAGTTTCCCAAATCAACACCTCCTGATTAGGTTGTTCTATGCAATCCTCATTCTATCACGGTTTTAGCAATGCCCATTAGAAATGCTGTTGAAATTCTCTGCACCATTTCTCCTCTGCATCCTGGATTTTCAGATTTTCTTGTTAAGAGAGGAAGAGTGCCGTTTTAGAATCTTAAATATTGATTTACCTCAGTTGGTGGTCAAATAGATAATTTTAATTCCCGGTTCAGAGCTCTAATTTATATTAACTCCAGGCCACTGTCTGCTTCAATAAATGACCATACCCTGCAATTCGGGAATTATTTTTGGAAATTATATTTGATTACTTCATGGGTAGTAGAATATAAGGCTGAGGGAAGACTAAATGATGGAGAAGGAGTAAAATTCTCTTCGGTTTTCTCTTCTCTGTTAAGCATGGGTAACTTGTACTCCATGTTGAATCATAACAGATAGTCCGTGACTTACAATAGTTCATTTAGTGATCACTCAAAGTTACAACGTCTCTGAAATAAATGACTTAGGACCATTTTTCACACTTAAACTGTTGCCGCTTCCCTATGATCACATGATCAAAATTCGAAGGCTTGGCAAGTGGTTTTTATTTTTATTAGATTTGTATGCCGCCCCTCTCCGACAGGAGAGGGGCAGCATATGTTGTTGTTGTTGTTATTGTTATTATTCTTACAATGGATATATGTTTATCCCAGGCATGTTTGAATTCGGTTACTGTGGATTTACCAACCACGTCTGCTGGAAGTTTGTTCCAAGGATCTACAACTCTTTCAGTAAAATAATATTTTCTCATGTTGCCTTTGATCTTTCCCCCAACTAACTTCAGATTGTGTCCCCTTGTTCTTGTGTTCACTTTCCTGTTAAAAACACTTCCCTCCTGAACCATATTTAACCCTTTAACATATTTAAATGTTTCGATCATGTCCCCCCTTTTCCTTCTGTCCTCCAGACTATACAGATTGAGTTCATTAAGTCTTTCCTGATACGTTTTATACTTAAGACCTTCCACCATTCTTGTAGCCCGTCTTTGGACCCGTTCAATTTTGTCAATATCTTTTTGTAGGTGAGGTCTCCAGAACTGAACACAGTACTCCAAATGTGGTCTCACCAGCGCTCTATATAAGGGGATCACAATCTCCCTCTTCCTGCTTGTTACACCTCTAGCTATGCAGCCAAGCATCCTACTTGCCTTTCCTACCGCCCGACCACACTGCTCACCCATTTTGAGACAGAAATCACTACCCCTAAATCCTTCTCTTCTGAAGTTTTCGCTAACACAGAACTGCCAATGCAATACTCAGATTGAGGATTCCTTTTCCCCAAGTGCATTATTTTACATTTGGAAATATTAAACTGCAGTTTCCATTGCTTTGACCATTTATCTAGTAAAGCTAAATCATTTACCATATTACAGACTCCTCCAGGAATATGAACCCTATTGCACACTTTAGAGTCATCGGCAAATAGGCAAACCTTCCCTACCAGACCTTCCCCTATGTCACTCACAAACATATTAAAAAGAATAGGACCCAGAACAGACCCTTGTGGCACACCGCTTGTAACCTGTCTCTGCTCAAAATACTCGTCATTAACAATAACTCTCTGATGTCTATGCTTCAGCCAGCTTGAAATCCACTGAACTATCCAGGGATTAAGTCCAATCTTCACTAATTTATCTATCAGCTCTTTATGTGGAACCGTATCAAAGGCTTTGCTGAAGTCCAGATAGGCAATATCCACGGCACCACCTTGATCCAACACCTTTGTGACATAGTCAAAGAAATCAATGAGATTAGTCTGACATGATTTGCCTTCAGTAAAGCCATGCTGATTTGGGTCCAATAAGTTATTGTTTTTTAGGTGCTGATTTATCCCCTTTTTGAGTAGAGTCTCCATCATTTTAACTACAACTGATGTCAAGCTAACTGGCCTGTAGTTACCAGCTTCTTCTCTACTGCCCTTCTTGTGGATAGGCACAACACTGGCCATTCTCCAATCCTCAGGAACATCTCCTGTTAACAGGGATTGGTTAAACAAATCAGTCAGGGGGGCAGCAATGACAGATCTGAGTTCTTTAAGAACTCTGGGGTTTATGCCATCTGGACCCATTGCCTTATTTATCTTTAATCGTTCAAGTTCTTCTAAGACATCGGCTTCTAAGATCACTGGAGCTGAATCCGTACAGCTGGAAGCAATGCTATATCCCATTATAGTATTATTTTGTAAGGTGGTTTTTGAGAAAACTGAACAGAAATAGCTATTGAAATGGTCAGCGATCTCCTTATTCCCTTCAATGCATGTATTATTCCCGGTACTAAGCTTTGTGATGCTGCAGTTTTTCTTCTTCCTATCACTAATATATCTGAAGAAGGTTTTATCCCCCTTCTTTACAGATTTTGCAATTTCTTCCTCTTTTGAGGCTTTAGCAGCATATATGATCTGTTTCGCCTCCTTCTGCCTCATTTTATACACCTCTCTATCAGTTATACTTCCAGACTCTTTATACCTCCTATAGGCAGCCTTTTTTTCATTGACTATAGCCCTTACATCATTGCTAAACCATAGCGGTTTCTTCTTCCTTTTACCTTTAGTTATTTGCTTTACATAAAGTCTTGTGGCTTTTAAGATGGCCTTTTTTAATACAGTCCACTGGGTGCTCGCTCCTGCCATTTTATCCCTCCCCTTTAATTCATTATTTAAATATTCCCCCATTGCATTAAAATTTGTTTTTCTGAAATCCAATACTTTGGTTGCAGTATAGGATTGCTCACAATCAGTTTTTACATCAAACCACAAACATAGATGGTCACTGCAACCTAAATTTTCTCCCACCTTGACCTCTGAAACCCAATTCCCGTTTGTAAAAACTAAATCTAGAATATTCTCCCCTCTAGTTGGTGTCTTAACTAGCTGTGCCAGAGCTGCTCCTGTAAAGGCCTCTACTATATTCTTACTTTTGCATGTAAGGGCATTGGGGATATTCCAGTCAACATCAGGCATGTTGAAATCACCCATAACCACAATATCTCCCTTTACTGCCATTAGGGTAATTTCATCCACCATCTTGTTGTCATGTTCCTCAGATTGCCCTGGAGGCCTATAGATCACCCCAATTCTAATGACAGAACCGTCTTTATTTTGCATGCAAATCCAAAGGGTCTCCAGATCTTTACATGTATTTTGAATTAGTATTGTTTTTAGACTTTCTTTAACATAAATGGCTACTCCACCTCCCCTTCTCTCTATTCTATCCTTCCTATACAGTGTATATCCTGGTATGGATATTTTCCATTCATTAGAATCCTTAAACCATGTCTCAGTTATGGCAACCAGACCCAAATTATCTCTAGATATTATGGCCATTAACTCACAGAGCTTGTTGCTCAAGCTTCGAGCATTTGTGCACATTACCCCAAGAACATTATTTTCATTATTAGTTTGCCCCTTATCATCAACAACTACATCTATTTTATTTACAGCTCCCTTTTCATAAGCTTCCAGAAACTGATTTATCCTCATTGGTCGGGGACAGAAATCATCCACATCTGGTACATCTCTGTCCCCTTTACCTAGTTTAAATGCCTGTCCAAAAAAGTTCTGAATTCCTCACCGAGCACCTGGGTACCACTGTATGATGGATGCAAACCATCCCTCTTAAACAACTCCCTATTAGACCACCTACTTACATCATGACTTACATAGCCAAAACCTTCAGCTTTACACCACTGTCTTAACCACACATTAAACTCTCTGATACAAGTTGTTTTATCCTCCTGGCCACAAACCGGTAACACCTCTGAGAAAGTCACTGAATCAGTTATTTTACCCAGCTCCACACTTAGACATTGAAAATCTCTTTTTACTACATTAACATTTCTCTGGGACAAATCATTTGTGCCAAGATGCACCACCACATCAACGTTATTACCTTTACTCACAGCCTTGACAATGTTTGTTATCCGCCTCCTGTCCCTGCGGGCAGTGGCTCCTGGAAGACACCTCATCACCTTCACCACATCCTTCCTCTGTCCCAAATCAACACCCCTGACAATCGAGTCACCCACAAGAACATGTGTCCTCTTTTTATTTCTACTAACTGGACTTGGTTTGGTGACACTATGCACCTCATTTACAACACCTTCTCCTTTGAACATCCCCTCATTCTCCGCCTGAGGGGCCTTGCTAATACCTACAACATCCTTATTATTTAAATCTGCAAGAACATTATAGGAATTGGATACAGAGAGACCAAAATTGCTATGTTTTTGCTCAACTGCACGTAATCTTCCTGAACCAACAGTTGTCCACACAGCCCTCCTCCTCGGGGGGCGCTGTGGAAGTGGAGCCTCACCCATGGCTGCATTACAGCACGTGGCTGGGACAATCTTTCCACTTCTGCCTGCAAGCTACAAACTAAGGACTGCAATCTAGAGATCACGCCATATAAACTAGATGTCCTTATGCAAAGAGGGCAGTGCCCCAAGTTCCACAAGGTACTACGGAACACAACAGCCAGACATTATAAATGAGCCGGAGTGGGGCAGCAGGTAGAGTGCTGTACTGCAGGCCACTGAAGCTGACTTGTAGATCTGAAGGTCAGCAGTTCAAATCTCATCACCGGCTCAAGGTTGACTCAGCCTTCCATCCTTCTGAGGTGGGTAAAATGAGGACCCGGATTGTGGGGGCAATAGCCTAGCTCTGTTAAAAAAGTGCTATTGCTAACATGTTGTAAGCCGCCCTGAGTCTAAGGAGAAGGGTGGCATAAAAATCAAATAAATAAATGAATGAATGAACGAACGAACGAACAAATGAACGAACAAACAAACAAACAAACAAACAAACAAACAAATAAATAAATATTATTATTTATTAGATTTGTATACGACTTGGGTCGGCTGTAACTATCCCCTGGAGTGGGGAGGAAAGGAGATTTTGCAGTATCCTTCCCCTGGAGTGTGGTGGGAATGGAGATTTTATTTTATTCATTCATTCATTCATTCATTCATTCATTCATTCATTCATTCATTCATTCTATTTATTCATTTTATTTATTCAATTTATTTATTTATTTATTTATTTATTTATTTATTTATTTATTTATTTATTTATTTATTTATTTATTTATTTATTTATTTATTTATTTGTTTGTTTGTTTGTTTGTTTGTTTGTTTGTTTGTTTGTTTGTTTGTTTGTTTATTTATTTATTTATTTATTTATTTATTTATTTATTTATTTATTTATTTATTTATTTATTTATTTATTTATTTATTTATTTATTTATTTATTTATTTATTTATTTATTTATTTATTTATTTATTTATTTATTTATTTATTTATTTATTTATTTATTTATTTATTTATTTATTTATTTATTTATTTATTGGACTTGTATGCCACCCCTCTCTGCATACTCCGGGCGGCTAACAACAGCAGTAAAACAGTATATAACAAAATCCAATACTAAAAACAGTTAAAAACCCATTATATAAAAACCAATCATACAGACAAACATACCATGCATAAAATTGTAAAGGCCTAGGGGGAAAGTGTATCTCAGTTCCCCCATGCCTGGCGGCAGAGGTGGGTTTTAAGCAACTTACGAAAGGCAAGGAGGGTGGGGGCAATTCTAATCTCTGGGGGGAGTTGGTTCTAGAGGGTCGGGGCCGCCACAGAGAAGGCTCTTCCTCTGGGTCCCGCCAAGCGACATTGTTTGGTTGACGGGACCCGGAGAAGACCCACTCTGTGGCACTCTGTGGGACCTAACTGGTCGCTGGGATTCGTGCAGCAGATTTTGCAGTATCCTTCCCTTGCCACACCCACCAAGCCATGCCTAACAAGTCAAGCCATGCACACAGAACTGGTAGAATTTTTCTTTTTTTTTTGAAACCCACCACTGGTCTCCTCTCCAGTCTCTCAGCCATGTGTTCCACTTCAACAGTCTATTTGGGCCTCTGCCGATCTCCCCCCAGCATGTTGCAGGCCAAAATGGAGCTTCCAAAGGGCTGCCCCTCAGAAGTTCTATTTGCACCTCTGCAGGACTCACCTGTCATGTTGCTAGCCAAAATGCAGCTTCCGAGGGGTAGGTCCACTTCTCGGAAGCTCCATTTCAGACTGCAACATGCCACGGACCCCTGAGGAGGTCCGAATAGAGCTTCGCAGGGATGGATCCACCCCTGAGAAGTTTCAAGTTTCAAGTTTCAAGTTTTATTGGATTTATATGCCGCCCCTCTCCGAAAACTCGGGGCGGCTAACAACAATCATAAACAATGTACAATAAAATCCAATACTAAAAGCAAATTTAAAACCCCTTAATATATAAAAACCAAACATACATACAAGCATACCATATATACAGTTGTAACGGCCTGGGGGGAGAAAAAGTCTTAATTCCCCCATGCCTGGCAGCAGAGGTGGGTTTTAAGTAGCTTACGAAAGGCAAGGAGGGTGGGGACAATTCTGATCTCTGGGGGGAGTTGGTTCCAGAGGGCCGGGGCCGCCACAGAGAAGGCTCTTCCCCTGGGTCCCGCCAAGTGGCATTGTTTAGTTGACAGGACCCGGAGAAGACCCACTCTGTGGGACCTAACTGGCCGCTGGGATTCGTGCAGCAGAAGGCGGTCCCTGAGATAATCTGGTCCGGTGCCATGAAGGGCTTTATAGGTCATAACCAACACTTTGAATTGTGACCGGAAACTGATCGGCAACCAATGCAGACTGCGGAGTGTTGGTGTGACATGGGCATATTTAGGGAAGCCCATCTCAGAAGCACCATTTCTGCCTGCAATGTTCAAGACATGTGTTGCAGAGCCTCTGTGATTGTTCACAAGGGTGAACAATTGCCGTGCTGCTGCAACATTTGTAGTTTGTTCGTAAAAGCTAGGGGTCGGTTATCGCATAACTTCAAAAGTTCTCTAAGGGAACGCTCACAACCCTGGGGATTATGTGTAAGTAAATTAAACCCATCAATATAATTACTCCTCATCTTCTCAATACTTCTCTCCTTCTCCAAGTTTAAATTTGATGACTTAGGATCAAGGGACGATGAGGGTGATAAAGGTAATCCTCAATTTAATGACCACAATGGAGATTAGAATTTCAATTGCTAAGTGAGAAGGTTATTAAGGGACTTGGCCTGAGTTTACAACCTTTTTCTCTCTCAGTCATTAAATGAATCACTGAAGGCTGCTCAGGGACCGGCTGGCTCCATGTCCGGAGGAGGATGACAGCGAAGAGGAGGGGGCTGAACAGTCAGACGGGGGAGAGGAAAATCAGGAATGGGATGAAGGAGAACAGCATGAGAGCCCCCCCCGGGGGGGCTCTCCCCAGCCAGTAGTTTGGAGTCATTAGGTGATAAAGCTCAAGCCGTCATTGACATGCGACAGAGACCTTCAGATCAAAGAAAGGAGCAATTAAAGAAGTATTATCAGCACTGAATTAGGAACAGCTGGGTTTGGGTGTGGTCCTCCTTAGCAGGGTTTAAAAGGCAGGCAAGCCCTTGAAGCCATGTGGAGTGTTATCAGTTTGGAGTTGCGTTATCCTGCCTTGTTTCTCGGCGTCTCTGTTCCTGGCTTGTGGCCCAGCAGCTTTGGAAGACCCGTGGGAGGTGTAGGTCTGCTATCTACAGCCTTGGCTTGGCAGCAAGAACTCTGTATTGCTGCATGGACTTTTGCCTTCGTGGATATATCTGAAGATACAGCATTTTCCTGTTTGTAAGGACATTTTCTGTTACCTGTGTTTTTCTTGAATTTTATAAAACTGCCTTTGCCTTTTACCAGTGTGTCTGGCTTCTCTTTTTGGGTTGGTATTGGCTTCTGGAGTGACCCAGACAGAACACTGACTAAACTAACAAATTTATTTATTCCCCACAGATAGACCTCAACTTACAACACTTCATTTTGAAGTTACAATGATGATGGGAAAAAAGCAACTCATTACTATTTTTCACACTTATGACCACATTACAGTGCCTTCCCATGATCCATATTTCTTATGCTTGGTAGCTGGCTCATATTTATAATGGCTGCGGTATCTCGGGGTCATGTGACCTCCTTTTGCGACCTTCTGATGAGTGATCAAGCCAGATTCAATTAACAGCCATGTTACTAATTTAACAACTGCAATGATTCACTTAACAACTATGGCAAGAAAGATCAAGTAAAGAAGACAGATACCTTATTATTCAAATGCTAACGGCCGCCAGATTAACATATGCACAGCACTGGAAAAAATAAGACATTCTGACAAATTTAACCATCATTAACAAAATTATGGAATGCGCCGAACTATCAAAAATAACAATGGAAATTCAAAACAAAAATGATTCAGAGTTCTACAAGGCTTGAGAGAAATGGTTCAGATGGTTATCTAACTTTAAAGACAATAAAACAAAAACTAATTAAAATCTCTTAATATAAATCAAAATAAAGATATACAGAATAGAAATTCGGACCAAAATCAATACAATCCCTGTTTGAGTTCAATCCACTTGATAATTATTAGGAACTTACTAATATCACAACTTACAATTACTTCTCACTAACAAAAATAACAAACATAATCAATTTAAGTCGTCACAATCCAAATGCCTGCTAGTTTGCAGGCATCACCCCTCCTCTCTTTTTTTCTTTCTTCTCTCTTTCTTCTCCTTTTCTTTCCATCCTCTTTCCTTTTCTATCCCACCTCCAATCACCTTTTCTTTCCACGTTATTCTTGAACTATTAAATACTACAGCTATAAGATTATCCAAATAAGAATATTGAATACAAAATATTTACATATAGACAAATATTTGGAATGTATATACAATAATATATATAAGCCGCTGTATAAAAATACTGTTTACCCCCTCCCCCTCCCCCTTCTCTTTTTTCTATTGCCACCCCCCTTTTCCCTGTTTTCTTTTTTTTATAACCTAATAAAGTATATTTTTTAAAAAAGAAAGAAAGATCATAAAATGGGACAAAACTCCCTTAACATCTGTCTCAGTTAGCAACCAAAACTTTGGGCTCAATTCTGGTCATACGTTGAGGACTACCTGCATTTAAAATTTATTTAAAGAAGAGATAAATACCTCTCAGATCCTACCTATTTGTTAAGATATTCGTGAAGTGGACCATTAGCAAGCTCAGCCAATGAATAGGCATAGCAATAAAGTCAGCCAATAGGGGATTAAAAACATCTGAGTCTGTGCAGAGAATCGAAACTGAAGCTAGAAGGCTGGGTGTGGCTCAGCCCACTCTGTGCTCTCAGTCTACTCGAAACTCTGAACTAGAAGCTGTTTGTATTTTGCTTGTAACTGCTACTATGTTGAAGAAGAGCTCTACTTGTGCTATTGTAAAAAATATATACTGCTCAAAAAAATAAAGGGAACTCTTAAACAACAGAATATAACTCCAAATAAATCAAACTTCTGTGAAGTCAAACTGTCCACTTAGGAAGCAACACTGATTGACAATCAATTTTACGTGCTGTTGTGCACATTCAACTTTGCATAGAACAAAGTATTCAATGAGAATATTTCATTCATTCAGATCTAGGATGTGTTATTTGAGTGTTCCCTTTATTTTTTTGAGCAGTGTATATTATTATGTTTATAAAGAAGTTAATGACTCCAGCTGAATCAGTTATCTGTGTGTGTTTCAGGATTTAATTTTCTGCAACAAACTGTGATACTATTTAGTTTAGTTTAGTTTAGTTTTATTGGATTTGTATGCCGCCTCTCTCCGGAGACTCGGGGCGGCTAACAGCAATAATAAAACAGTGTACAGTAATGATCCAATACTAAAAATGATTAAAAACCCATTAATATAAAAAACCAAACATACATACAGACATACCATGCATAAAATTGTAAATGCCTAGGGGGAAAGAGCATCTCAATTCCCCCATGCCTGGCGGCAGAGGTGGGTTTTAAGTAGCTTATGAAAGGCAAGGAGGGTGGGGGAATTCTAATCTCTGGGGGGAGTTGGTTCCAGAGGGCCAGGGCCGCAACAGAGAAGGCTCTTCCCCTGGGTCCCGCCAAGCGGCATTGTTTAGTTGACGGGACCCAGAGAAGACCCACTCTGTGGGACCTAACTGGTCGCTGGGATTCATGCAGCAGAAGGCGGTCCCTGAGATAATCTGGTCCAGTGCCATGAAGGGCTTTATAGGTCATAACCAACACTTTGAATTGTGACCGGAAACTGATCGGCAACCAATGCAGGCTGCAACATATAACTCTCTAACCACTGCTCAGTGTGTCCCACCTGAAGTCTTAATTTTGCTTTACAGCATTAAATGTCCATACGAATGTGGTTCTTAATGAAAAAGCTGTTTCTACACCACTTCTGCGACGCAAAGCGAGCTGGTGGAGAAAGCCTACCGCCCCGCAGAGCAGAAAGTTGATCAATCCTTATGAACTGAAAAAGCGACTCTATATCCTGTGGTTCAGACAGCTGCAAGAAAATAACTGTTGTTATAATTAGACCCTGACACGTCAGGCCCTATGACAAATGTCTTCATTAATGGCTGGAAAGAGAATTGATCTTACAAATGAGTTCTTGCAAAGAAATGCAATTGGAAGATCCCTTAAGGCAACGGCTGATATATATTCATGTACATAAACACTCATGCATGCATGCAGACACAGGGTGAATGAGCTAACGTGGAGAATTAATAGGAATTTCTCAGGAGACTTTGTGAGAAGGAAAAGATGGAGTGGGGGAAGTATGAGTGTTCAGAGGGACTGTGTGTTCAATAGATTTGCAAGGGGTGTCTCCTGAGAGTCTTTGATTGCCATCCGTGGATGATTGAGTGACAGTTTACTGCTGAGGAAGGCAAATATTGTTGAAGGAATTTAAGATAGCCATGCCAGTGAGTTCTTTGACTAGGAATGTGGATGCTGCTGAGTCCCTAGTGAAGAAAATGTCTTCAAAAGGGGCTGAGTGCAACCCAGCCGTGTGGGGTCACCCACGAACGCAAATCCTAGAAAGAAGAACCTGGACACATTCTCTCTCTGGGTGGAGTGACATGGTGTAGAGCCATGTACCCCTTTTTATTTAGGAACATAAGGAAATGGGGGATAATTACATATACATGTCAAATGATACACAACTTCAAACGTATCTTTTGAGTTCTTCCTTTCCCATAGATATCAATAAACAATTGCCTACAAAACTCTTTCCAAGAGCAGATGTTTTCACACCTAATTTCTCTGAAGGCTTCTTCCTTATCTTGCTAATCTTCCTTAATCACCCTGTCTTGCTGTTGTATGCCTTAGGCCAGGGGTCTCCAACCGCCGGTCCGCGGACCGGGACCGGGCCGTTGGGGGTTTTCAGCCGGTCCGCGGCGCCAGGGCCCCCTCGGCCTTTCCGCGCTGCCCACCGCCTGCCCGATTTGCCCCCTCTGCTCCTCTGCCACCTCCTGCCTTTCACCGCAGCTCCTCCCGCACCCGGAACGCACGCCCTGCCCGCCTCACATTTGCCGAGAGGACTTTCGCCCCGGGCTCTCAGCAAGGGGGCTGCATGAGAGGCGGGGCCGGCGGAAGGTGATATTCAATGTCGGGGGCGCACGGGCGGTTTTGCGCGCGCTCCCTATCTCCCTGCTAGCCCACTCGGAATACTGTATTCAAAATAAGAAAAGCCTTCGCCGGCAAAGGCTTTTCTTATTTTGAATACGTATTCCGAGTGGGCTAGCAGGGAGATAGGGAGCGCGCGCAAAACCGCCCGTGCGCCCCCGACATTGAATATCACCTTCCGCCGGCCCCGCCTCTCATGCAAACCCCCTTGCTGAAAGCCCGGGGCGAAAGTCCTCTCGGCAAATGTGAGGCGGGCAGGGCGTGCGCGCGTCACCGCTGAGAAGAACGGAGAGAGAACGAGAGTGAGTGAAAGCAACAGACAGCAAGATAGAGAGAAAGTGAGAAAGAGAGAGTGAGAGAAAGGGGGGGAGAGAAAGAGATAGCAAGAGAGAGAGAACAAGAGAAAGAGCGTGAGAAACAAAACAAGAGAGAAAGAGTGAGAGAGAGAGAAAGCAAAAGAGACAGAAAGAAAACAAGAGAGAGAAAGTGAGAAGAAGAGAAAGAGGGGGAGAGAGAGAGAAAGAGAGAGGGGGGAGAGAGAGAAAGAGAGGGAGAAAGAGAGGGAAAGGGGGGAGAGATAGCAAGAGAGGGAGAGAGAAAGAGAGAGGGAAAGGGGGAGAGAGGGGGGAGAGAAAGAGGAGAGAAAGGAAGAGGAGAGAGAGAAAGGAAGAGAAAGAAAGAGGGATAGAAAGAGAGAGAGAGTGAGAGATGCTCAGTGAGCCTTTCTTTGAAGTTGCCTTTCTTTCTTTCTTTCTCTTTCTTTCTTTCTTGCTCTTTTTCTTTCTCTCTTTTACCTTTCCTTCCTCTATTTCTTTTCTTTCTCCTTCCTACCTTCTTCCCTCCCTCCCTCCAGTCCTTCCTCTCTTACTCTCCCCTTTCATAAGTTTCCTTGCTTCCTTCCTCTGTTCCTGTACCTTCCCTCTTTCCTTCTTTCTTCCTTCCTTTCCTCCCTTCCTTTCCTCCCTCCATTTCTTGCTTTCCTTTTCCTTCCTCCCTTCTTTCCTCCCTCATTCCCTTCTTTCACTCCTTCCTCTCTTACTCTCCCCTTTCACACCTTTCTTTGCTTCTTTGCACCCTTCTTCTGTTCCTGTACCTTCCCTCTTTCCTTCCTTCCTTCCCACCCTCCATCCATTCATTCACCCATTCCTCTCTTGATCGCCCCTTTTACGGCGCCGCTGACAGCTAGCTCCCCCCCCCCCCACCGGGCCATGGAAAACTGGTCTAGTTGAAAGCCGGTCCCTGGTGCAAAAAAGGTTGGGGACCTCTGCCTTAGGCAATGTAAATTCCCCCCTTTGATCCTATAACGTCCTGTCCGGAGTGGTGAAAACTTTGTTTATTGTGAGATGTTTTATTTGAGCCCCTTTTGTTTCCCTGTAGTGATTGCCAGGAATGCAGATTAGGCAGATTAGTGTCCTCCTGTCCTGGTTTTATAGAATCAGGGTCAAGCAGAGTATTTTTTTATGCTAGAAGCACCGTTCCCCGTAAGCTGCGCACGTGAGCACGCGCGCACTCCAAAATACCCCCGCGTGCACCCTTTTCCTCGGTCGCGCACTTCCCATCTCCCTGCCTGCGCGCCGGCCGGCTGCCCCCCCGCCCGCTCTTCCGCCCGCCCGCCCGCTTCGCCTCTCTTTCTCCTCCGCTGCAAGAGAGGCGAAGCGGGCATTCTCCGGAGGCTGGCGGGTGCGCGCACCGGCTGCCGCCCGCCCGCCCACTCGAACGCACGCACGCACGCTTGCACGCTCCACCTCTCTTTCTCCTCCGCTGCAAGAGAGGCGAAGCGGGCATTCTCTGGAGGCTGGCGGGTGCGCGCACCAGCTGCCGGCTGCCCGCACGCTCGCACGCACGCTTGCACGCTCCACCTCTCTTTCTCCTCCGCTGTAAGAGAGGCGAAGCGGGCGTTCTCCGGAGGCTGGCAGGTACGCGCGCCGGCTGCCGCCCGCCCGCCCACTCGCACGCATGCTTGCACGCTCCACCTCTCTTTCTCCTCCGCTGCAAGAGAGGCGAAGCGGGCATTCTCCGGAGGCTGGCACGTGCTCTCCCCATCTCCCTGCCTGCGCGCCCGCCCGGAACATTAAAAGTAAGAGCGTGCAAGCGTGCGTGCGAGCGGGCGGGCAGGTGGCAGCCGGCGCGCACACCCACCAGCCTCCGGAGAACGCCCGCTTCACCTCTCTTGCAGCGGAGGAGAAAGAGAGGTAGAGCATGCGAGCGTGCGTGCGTGCGGCAGCCGGCGCGCGAGCCCGCCAGCCTCCGGAGAACGCCTGCTTCGCCTCTCTTTTAAAAATATTAATTAAAAAATACTTTGTGGGTTTTTTCCCCTATACCACGGTCATATGTCATCGCCAAACTTTCATCTGCCTTTAAGGAATATTTTTTTTATAAACTTTAATAAATAAACATGGTGAGTAATAATCTAAATGGTTGCTAAGGGAATGGGAAATTGTAATTTAGGGGTTTAAAGTGTTAAGGGAAGGCTTGGGATACTGTTCATAGCCAAAAATAGTGTATTTACTTCCGCATCTCTACGTGGAAATTCGACTTTCGCGGGCAGTCTCGGAACGCATCCCCCACGAAAATTGAGGGAACACTATAATGTATTTATGCATAAATTATTTTTTTTTTAAAAAACACTTGATGTTATTTTAAAGCATATGTATCTATTCCTTGTTTAAAAATAGTATCGCATTTATTATGTAGCTATTTCGATGTTCCTCTGTTAATCTACTTTTAAGTGGGTGTTAGAACTTAGCAGGGTCAAAAAGAAGCCGCAAAATACAAATAAGGTGCAGTAAACCCAAAATATAGTAAATGGAACTCAGAAAGGCAAGAAACATGGTCCATAATCAGCCAGTGTTTGGTTTTTGAAACAGGTAAATACAACACTGTGATAAAAATTCATGGAATAATTCCACAGGTGTCCATACAAACACCAGCAGGCTTTATTAGACTTTGATCAAAGGACTTCCAGGAGTGAAGAAAACACTCTCCAGCCCAAGAAGGCAAAAATTACATAGGCAAGCATTGAGGTTTTATATGACAAACATGTTTTTCTCCTTATTTCTTGGGAAAAATCCCCCACCCATCATGACACCATTGCACACTTATTCAACTTGTTCTTTCCCACATTTCTCTCTCAGCAAAAATTCCCTAAACAGATATCCTGTTTTTCACAGAATGTATTTTAACTGTCAGGTAAAAATTCATTTCTGCAAGCATACAAGATTACTAAAGTTTACAGAAGTTCATCTGGATATAAAATACAATATGGTTATATAAAAGAACATGGCTGCACTTATGTTCCTCTCTTGAGAAGAATAAAATCACCTTTTCTCTCCATTTTCTCACAATTCCCCCTCTTAACCTTTATCATGACTTATTCATGTAACTATTCTTGAAACGCTGGTAACATAAAACTGACTTCTCTTTCTTCAACCCTGGCCTCCTACCACCTCTTGTAGGGCTTCCATTCTGACAACACCATTTGCAACACTTCACACACTTAATACATATAAGCAAACATTTAATATAGATACAAGAGATCGGATTTATCACTATGACCATGACAATGCATACAAAGAGGCCTTTCACCCATGCAAAACTCAGTAACCAAATGTTAGCACACTTCGTAACCCTTTAAATACAGAATTCTCAGTTTCATACTGCAAGTGTGTAGTAATATTATGCAAAGCTTTTAGTTTAGACTCAATAAATCTTGATTTGTCTTCAACAGCAAAGCAACACACCTTGGAATTTTTTACAACTGTGGCCCATCCTTAATAATATACAATCAATAGCAGCTGCAGTAAAGACTTTCTTATCTCTCCCATCTCATCAGCTAAGGCTGATATAGCAGATGGAATTTTATTAATGGTCTTTGCTAAAGTGCAAGTGGGATATCCTGTCTGCTTGTGATTGTGTTGCAAACCAAGGAAATATGCCAAGAAGTCCACCTTCTATTTTAGATAATATCACTACCTCGTCATTTGTATTTGTATTTATTAGATTTGTATGCCGCCCCTCTCCGAAGACTCGGGGCGGCTAACAACAATATAAAAAGACAATGTAAACAAATCTAATATTAAAAATATTCTTAAAAACCCCAATTTAAATAACCACTCCTACATACAAGCATACCATGTATAAATTCTATAAGCCTAGGGGGAAGGGAAATTTCAATTCCCCAATGCCTGATGACAGAGGCGCGTTTTAAGGAGCTTGTGAAAGGCAAGGAGGGTGGGGGCAACTCTGATATCTGGGGGGAGCTGGTTCCAGAGGGTCGGGGCTGCCACAGAGAAGGCTCTTCTCCTGGGTCGAGCCAAATGACATTGCTTAGTCGATGGGACCTAGAGAAGGCCAACTCTATGGGACCTAACCAGTCGCTGGGATTCGTGTGGCAGAAGGCGGTCCCGGAGATATTCTGGTCCGATGCCATGAAGGGCTTTATAGGTCATAACCAACACTTTGAATTGTGACCGGAAATTGATCGGCAACCAATGCAGACTGCGGAGTGTTGGTGTAACATAGGCATACCTTGGGAAGCCCATGATTGCTCTCGCAGCTGCATTCTGCACGATCTGAAGTTCATCATTGCATCCGGCATCGTATGCTATCTTCATAGACCTTTTACCTCTGTAGCTCACTCTGGCAATGTAATCAGTTATATTAAACTTCACTGGAGATAATTGTATAGCTATGATATGAGAATAATGTATAACTAAATGAGGTTCAATAGCTTTCTTAGATTCTTCCTCATGATCAGGCCCATGATCATGTGTTTCACTTGTAGTATCTTTTGCACTACCCTTTATGATCATGGCCTTTTTCTCTGGTATGCATTTACTATAATATGATGTAGTATTTAACATTTCATAATAAAACTGTGTTTCTTGATTAATATTCTTAAAATCTCCCATAAATTTGGTCAGATGTTCTATAGTACATGGTACTATAGAACATAGTATAGTACTTTGTATGCAGAAATAAATGCATAAGCATATGTTCTGTCGGGCTCTCTGGTAGAATGCTCCCAAAAATTCACAGGTACAAATTTCAGGCACACACACGTTTGAAAATTCAAAACAATGTTCTTTATAATGAAAATTCACATAAACTAAGCCCTCTTTTGGTATAGCAAAGAGCACTCGTTTCCAAACAAACTGGTAATTTGTACAAGTCCCTTATCAGTTCTGTGATACTTAGCTTGCAGCTGTGAGGCAATTCACAGTCCTTCTTCTTTCACAAAGTGAAACACATTTGCTCTGGTTTAGTTTCAAAGCGGGGAAAAATCAGCACACAAAAGGTCAAAGTCAGTAAAGCAGTCATGAAACACAATGATCAGATAATCCTCCACAATGGCCAAACCCACAGGCTGCTATTTATAGCAGCCTCACTAATCACCACAGCCCCACCCAACCACAGGTGGCCTCATTTTCATTGATAATAACCTCTCAGTTGTTTTTGCTTTTGCATCGCTCTCCTCATGCGTGGCTGTATCATTAACTCTTGTTCTGAATCCAAGGAGGAGCTAGATAATTTATCTCCTTCTGAGCTGTCTGCCACACTCTCCTCCTCCCTGTCACTCATGTCTTCTTGGTCAGAGGAGCCTTCATCAGCAGATTCCACCGGGGGGGGGGAGGCAAAACAGGCCTGCAGCATGTGGATGTCTCCCCCACATCCACAGTCCTTGCGGCAGGAGCTGGGCCAGAGCTAACCACAACAAGCATATAAGCCTCAAAATAAGAACCATCCTTTGGATAGATATAACACCTGTCCTAATGCATCCACCTCCTCCATCTCATTGTGGTAGATGATTTTATGAGCTACATTTAGATCAGATCAAAGGTGACGTAGCTTTAATCTACCTAAGCCCAAAATTTCAAGTAGAATAAGTTATTCAATTGTGAGTAGAGGAGTGGAAGACTCTTCTTGTGAAATATATCTGGAATCTCTCAATTCTTCTTCTTCAGTCTACCCTGAAAATAACACCATCCTTCAGTCATGTCACCTAATTGATCCCATACTTACAGTCCCCCAATATTGTTCATGGCCCATAATTTAGGATAATTTAATCAACTGGAAAAATATTTATTTTCATGACGGGAATTAGAATTCTGTAGTTGTGCAGTGGTTAGAATGTAGTATTGCAGGCCAATTCAGCTCCCTGCCAGGAGTTTGATCCTGACTGTCTCAAAGTTCACTTAGCCTCCCATCATTCCAAAGATGATAAAATGCAGACCTTGTTGGGGGAAATATGCTGAGACTTTAAACCACTTAATGAGTGCTGTAAAGCACTATGGAGTAGTATATAAGTCAAAGTGCTACTGCTATTGCTAGTGCTATTAGCTCTTGTGTTCATTGGATGATGTTGTGTACCAGTATCACAGGGAAAGGGGGGGGGAATCTCTTTTCATTTTATCTACATTGAACATAATTCTCTGCAGTTCCATTGTTTGCCCTGCCCTAACTTTTTTTTTCTGTTTTCATTTTTACTTAAAGGGGAAAAAAATCCAATTCTTCTATACTTTCCCCTTGTGAAGCTGGTGAAACACTCAATAATTCACAGCCAAGAAATATAATTATCTTCCTGTGAGCTATTCCCTGGTGGACCCTTCAATTAATTGGAAAAATATTAACCTTCAAAGGTCAAGGTTTCATTGCATCTAATCATAACATACCTTTATTTTTCATATGACATTTTTATCTCTGTTGTTTTTTTTAAAAAAAATGGGGATAAGAATAATTCATTGGAAAAATAAGTTTAAAAGGGTCAGGGTTTTCTTGATAAAACCCCCAGTACAAAATAATAATGCCTGTGGGTTTTCTTTTTAATATTAGTGCAAATATTTAATATACTGTCAATCATCCTTAAGTCAAGTCATTAGGGAAGCAAGACTCAAGGATATATTATTTGTGTCAACATTTTGTATTGTATACATACTTTAGTAATGCTATACATAAACAGAATAACAAAATAACAGAATTCAAAGGGACCTTGGGGGTCTTCTAGTCTAACCCCTGCTTAGTCAGGAAACCCTAGACCACTTCAGACAACTGGTTATCCAATATGTTCTTATAAACTTCCAGTGCTGGAACATTCACAACTTCTGGAGGCAAGTTGTTCCACTGATTAATTGTTCTAATTGTAAGGAAATTTCTCCTTAGTTCTGTTGTGGTTCCGTCTGAGGCCCCTCAGGGAATGGCTGATCTTCTGTCGGTTTCCAGCTCAGAGGGAGAGGATGAGGAACAGGAGGTGCAGGCAGACGAGGAGGAGGAATCCCAGGCTGAAGAAGAGGGAGGACAGCCAGAGTCCCCCCAAAGGGAGCTCTCCCCAGCAAGCAGCCTGGATTCCTTAGAGGAAAATGCACAAGCCATAATTGATCTGCGACAGAGAAGAGCTACACAGCGAAGGGACCAATTGGCTAGGTACTTTCAGCATTAAAGAGGCAACAGCTGGGTTTGGGTGTGGTGCTCTTTGGAAAGGCTAAAAGGCAGACCCACCCTTCCTGGCTTGTGGAGTTTTATCTTTGAGAGTCTTGGGACCTGGCTGTGAACTTTGGCGTCTTGGAATCCTGGTTTGTGCCTTTGACTACTGAAACCTTGGGGTGGGTGTGCCAGCAAGAAGCTTGCTGTATTGTCTGGACATCAGGACTCTGTTGTAAAGTATTATAGCCTGTCTGTTGGGAAGAACAGGTTTTCCTCTGTGTTTATTTTTTCCAGCTATAAAGTACTTTTGCTTTTACCAGAGTGTCTGGCTGTTTTTTCCAGTTGGTGTTGAGGTCTGGGGGAACCCAGACAGAACAAGTTCTAAGTTGCTTCTCTCTTTGAGTAATTTCCACTATTGCTTCTTCACCTGCCCTCAAGTGCTCTGGAGAATAGCTTGACTCCCTCTTTTTGTGGCAGCCCCTGAGATATTAGAACACTGCTATCATGTCTCCCCTGCTCCTTCTTTTCACTAAACTAGCCATGCCCAGTTTCTGCAACCGTTCTTCACATGTTTTAACCTCCATTCCCCTAATCACCTTTGTTGCTCTTTCCTGCATACTTTCTAGAGTCTCCACATCTCTTTTCTATTGCGATAACCAAAACTGAATACAGTATTACAGGTGTGGCCTTACCAAGGCAGATGTAACTTAATGAACTTAACAGTAACATTGAATCTGGTTTCCTCATTGGCTCGTCTTGATTAACAATGGAGATTTTGAAGACACTTGTGGTTGTAAGTCAAGGACTACCTAAGTAGAGTTTGACCGAGAAGCAGATGTGTCTGTTTGTATTAGTCTTAATTTGGCAGGACTCTTCTGTCTGTATGACAATCTAACTGGTTCTTATAAGAAGAATAGGAATAGAATAGAATAGAATAGAATAGAATAGGTTTATTGTCACTTGAATCTACACTAATCGGCATACATTAAAATGAAATTTCATTGCAAATAGCTCTCAAAGGGTCACCAGTCCAATATCCACTATATAAGTATGATTGACTGACTGACTGAATGAATGAATGAATGAATGAATGAATGAATGAATGAATGAATGAATGATATGATACAGAGAAACAACACAGGCCATTTTGGATGTATATTTGTACATGGCGAGATAAATGAATCTTGGGAGTTTATCATATGGATGTCACAGGGAACAAAGCGGTTACAGAATCTGTTAGTCCTGCTAGAAAACTTGGAACTTCCTTCCAAAGGGGAACAACAGAAACAGACAATAAAGTGTGTGGAGTACAATATTTTGAGCTCTAGGCACATAGCGCTTATATGCAGTATTCTGAATAACAGGAAGTGAGCTTCCTATAATCTTCTCTGCTGTCCTTACGACTCTCTGTATGGACTTTCTATCTGAGGCACTGATGCCACCAACCCAAACAGGGACACACTTTGTTAAAACGCTTCCAATCGTGCCTCTGTAAAAAGTGCCCAGGACAGAAGGAGAAAGATGTGCTCCCTTCATCCGATGCAGGAAATGCAGACACTGGTTTGCACGCTTCATTGAGAATGATGTGTGGAAAGACCAGTTCAGATGGTTAGTTATCTGCAACCCCAGATACTTAATACTGTTGGCCAGTATTAAGGAGTAGGAGGAGGAGAGGGGGAGGGGAAAGAGAAGGAGGAGGTAGAGGAGGAGCTGGAAGAGGAGGAGGAGAGGGAGAAGAAGGAGAAGAAGGAGGAGGAGGAGGAGGGGAGAACAAGGAGGAGAAAGAGGAGGAGGAGAAGGAGAAGGAGGAGGAGGAGGAGAGGGAAGAGAGGGAGGAGGAGGAGGAGAATGAGAAGAAGGAGAAGGAGGGGAGAACAAGGAGGAGAAAGAGGAGGAGGAGGAGGAGAAGGAGGAGGAGGAGGAGGGGAGAAGGAGGGGAGAACAAGGGGGAGAAAGAGGAGGAGAAGGAGGAGGAGGAGGAGAGGGAAGAGAGGGAGGAGGAGGAGGAGAATGAGAAGAAGGAGAAGGAGGGGAGAACAAGGAGGAGAAAGAGGAGAGGAAGGAGGAGGAGGGGAGAACAAGGGGGAGAAAGAGGAGGAGAAGACGGAGGAGGAGAAGGAAGAGGAGGAGGAGAATGAGAAGAAGGAGAAGAAGGAGGGGAGAAGGAGGGGAGAACAAGGAGGAGAAAGAGGAGGAGGAGGAGGAGGAGGAGGGGGAGGAGGGGGAGGAGGGGGAGGAGGAGGAAAGGGAGGAGGAGGGGGAGGGGGAGGAGAAGGAGGGGGAGGAAGAGGAGGAAGAGAAACATCTTCTGGGACCATTGTTGTCACTTGTACCACAAGAACAAAAAAGAAGGGGAAATAGAATATAAAGTCATACATCGTGAAGATTATGAGGAGAATGAGATTTTTCTCCTTCTATCACAAAGTTAGAATTTGAAGTCATCCATTGAAACAAAATGCAGGGCAATTCAAGGCTGTCAAGAAAGTGTAGGGTTTCTTTCTTTCTTTTTTGTATAGCTCCTAGTTAATCTAGCTACAGAATGGAATTGCTTCCTAAGGCCAAGATGACTTTGCCCTTAATGAATATTGCTGATTATTAGCCACTCAAACTGCATGAGAAACTTGACCCCCTTCTAATTTTTTCTTGTTCGGTTCAGATCCTTTATAGCTTTCATTAATAGAAGCTGTGACCCCCTTCACCCCAGCTTGGCTAATGCTGCTGTCCTGGAACATGGTAAAATGTGGTGGACACCCGCCCTCCCCATTGCTGTAGGTTTCCAAGTCAAGGCTAGGAAGCTGCTGTTTTTAGACACCATCCCTCCAAATTAAAATTGGATCCAGCTCCCACCATGAATATTCATTAGGTTTCACAACATTTGGTGAGGAAGACACACCACCAAGGCAGAATCTCAATTGGCTCATTAATACATTGCAGATATTCAAAAGTGAGCAGATGACATAGAAACATAGAAACATAGAAGTCTGACGGCAGAAAAAGACCTCATGGTCCATCTAGTCTGCCCTTATACTATTTTTTGTATTTTATCTTAGGATGGACATACGTTTATCCCAGGCATGTTTAAATTCAGTTACTGTGGATTTATCTACCACGTCTGCTGGAAGTTTGTTCCAAGGATCTACTACTCTTTCAGTAAAATAATATATTCTCATGTTGCTTTTGATCTTTCCCCCAACTAACTTCAGATTGTGTCCCCTTGTTCTTGTGTTCACTTTCCTATTAAAAACACTTCCCTCCTGGACCTTATTTAACCCTTTAACATATTTAAATGTTTCGATCATGTCCCCCCTTTTCCTTCTGTCCTCCAGACTATACAGATTGAGTTCATTAAGTCTTTTCTGATATGTTTTATGCTTAAGACCTTCCACCATTCTTGTAGCCCGTCTTTGGACATTTTAACATTTGATTGCCCTGTCCAGTGTTCCCTCTATTTTTTTTTTGAGGGGGGGGGGGTGTTGGGCGGAAAAGTATAGTGTCTGAGTGGCAGTCCCTTCGGAACTGGGCGGCACATAAATAAGTAAGTAAGTAAGTAAGTAAGTAAGTAAGTAAGTAAGTAAGTAAGTAAGTAAGTAAGTAAGTAAACAAACAAACAAACAAACAAACAAACAAATATAAAACCCACCCTGTTTTGCCTCAGAGAATTTCAAAATAAAATACTGTACTGTGTGTCTATAACAGTGAGCTCATAATAGGGCAACTCTATCAATATCAAAATGCCACTTAAATAGTTGAGCTAGTTTCAAACTAGATTTTTATTTTCTTTCTCTCTTCCTTACTCCCATTCTTTTTCTTTCTCTTTTCCTTCCTCTCTTTTTTCTATCTGTTTCTCTCTCTTCCTCTCTTCCTCTCTCTCTCCTTCCCTCTCACTCTTTTCCTCTCGGCTTCTGGGCAAGTTTGGAAAACTCTCAGTTGATGATGATTTTTAAGTGAGCGATTGCTCACTGCTCAGCTTAGAGGGAACTATGGCCCCGTCCCCTTAACTCGCCGATTCCTAATTTTCCAAAAGAAGAACCGCCATTCTGCATTTCTGTTCTTTCTGTTTCAATTTCTAATCGGCCAGCATGTTTTAGATGTCCAACAATTGAAGGTTTTGTCTGTTTTAATGCGCGTAGATGTCCAGTGCCAATTTCATACCACATTTTCAAAACAGGTGCTCAATGGCCCCGGGCTGAGCGAAGGAGCTTCTGTGACTGTCCCTGATGTCATTAAACATTTACAGTCCATTGAAAATGGTACAGGGAGCTCACGAGACACAGTTCCATCACTTCCATTTAAAAAACAACAACACTTATTTGCCCTCTCTTTTAATGTTGTCGGTCACGAAGATGGTTCAAAAAGACACTTTCCTTCATATGAAGGCAAGGACAAAGTGTTCAAGTATTTTTCAATGTAGAAGGAGGGGGGGAGTTGGTTTTCATTTCACGAGCCTTCAGTTTGAAGGTGATCAAAACAGCAGAGTGACTGTCATCTAAATTGCCTTGCAGGATTTGCCAGATATAAATTTATAAGCTATCAATTTCCAGCCTTCCTGTAATTGCGTTTATGTGATTTGGAAGAGGATGAACAATGTGACCAACCTAAGGCTGTATCCAAAAACACAGTGTGGAAAATTTTGCATCTCATTTGGAAACCAAGGACTCAGAATATGGAGGAAGAATGGAGAGGCACACACTGCAAGATGCTTGATGTCCAGTGTAAAGTTTCCACAGTCTGTGTTGATTTGGGGAGCCATGTCATCTGCTGGTGTTGGTCCACTGTGCTTCATTGTCCAGGGTCAACGCATCCGCCTACCAGTCTGTGTTTTTGGATACAGTCTTAGGTTGGTCCCATTTTTCATCCGCTCCCACATTACATAATGCTCTCTACATGGGGCTACCTTTGAAAAGTGTTCGGAAACTTCAGATCATGCAGAATGCAGCTGCGAGAGCAATCCTGGGCTTCCCTAGGTATGCCCATGTTACACCAACACTCCGCAGTCTGCATTAGTTGCCGATCAGTTTCCGGTCACAATTCAAAGTGTTGGTTATGACCTATAAAGCCCTACATGGCATCGGACCAGAATATCTCCGGGACCGCCTTCTGCTGCACGAATCCCAGCGACCGGTTAGGTCCCAAAGAGTTGGCCTTCTCCGGGTCCTGTCGACTAAACAATGTCATTTGGCGGGACCCAGGGGAAGACCCTTCTCTGTGGCGGCCCCGACCCTCTGGAACCAGCTCCCCCCAGAGATTAGAACTGCCCCCACCCTCCTTGCCTTTCATGAAGTTCTGAAGACCCATCTCTGCCGTCAGGCATGGGGTAACTGAGACATCTCCCCTGGGCCTATACAGTTTATACATGGTATGTTTGTGTGTATGTTTGCTTTTAATAATGGGGGTTTTAGTGTCTTTTAAATGATTAGATTTGTTCTTACATTGTCTTTGTTATCGTTGTGAGCCACCCCGAGTCTATGGAGAGAGGCGGCATACAAATCGAAGAAATAATAATAATAATAATAATAATAATAATAATAATAATAATAATAATTTTGGAGCACTCCATGCTTCCATCCAAATATGAGATTTATGAAGATGTTTTCTTAAATTTTCCAGCAGGACTTGGCACCTGCCCACACTGCCAAAAGCATCCAGACCTGCTTCGATGACCAAGGGATTACTGTCTTTGATTGGCCAACAAACTCGCCTGACTTGAACCTCATAGAAAATTTAAGGGGCATTGCCAAGAGAAAGAGGACAGATATGAGACCAAACAAGGCAGAAGAGCTGAAGGCTGCTATTGAAGCATCCTGGTCTTCCATAACAGCTCAGCAGTGCCACAGGCTGATAGCATCCATGCCACATCACATTGAGGACGTACTTGCTGCCAAAGGGGCCAAAACCAAGTACTGAGTACATATGCATGCTTATGCTTTTCAGAGGTCCAATATTGTTGTATGTACAATTCTTTTTTTTATTGATCGCACGTAATATTCTAATTTTCTGAGATGGGAGATCCCTCCCTCCCTCCATCCCTCCATCCCTCCATCCCTCCATCCCTCCATCCCTCCATCCCTCCATCCCTCCATCCCTCCATCCCTCCATCCCTCCATCCCTCCATCCCTCCATCCATCCATCCCTCCCTCCCTCCATCCCTCCATCCATCCATCCATCCATCCATCCACCCAGGTTGGCAACAATTGCTTTTTCTGCAGTTCTGATGATCCTCTGAAGTCTGTGTCGGTCTTGTTGGATTGCAGAACCGAACTAGACAGTTATAGAGGTGAAGATGGCAATTATTCCTTTGTAGAACTGTATCAGCAGCTTCTTGGGACAGACATTAGATGCCTTTCGGTGAAAATAAAACCAGAATAAAGGACTGTGTAATTTTCCTCAAGTTGCCCCAGACAGAAATTAAATTTGTCACTGGCAGCCAGAGACAAAATAATTCTAGGGCACAAATGAAATGAATATTTATAAAGTCAGAATGGCTGTTAATATTCTTGCACTGATATAATTAGCTAAGCATAAGTCTTTCTGTCTGACCTAGAAACAGTATTTATTAACAGGACATTGGAAGAAGGCAGCCTATTTCTGCCCTCTAGAAAAGAACACACATTCCAAATAGATTTTCAGCCTTTGAGGAGCCATAGCAATCAGTTGATCGGCTGATCCAGTTAATCAAGCATTGCAACCAATGATTGCAAGTCCTTAAGTACATTAAATTGGTTGCCATCATCAGCCATTCAGGGATGTCTGAACCTCAGCCACTCTATGGATCGTTACATGGGGTGGATTTCAACCTTTTTTTAGCAAGGAGCTCTCTGCCCGGTTGCTGGGTGGGTCTGGACATGGTGGACACTGCTGAGTCCAGTGATGGCAAACCTTAGGCACAGGTGCCACAGGTGGCGTGCGGAGCCATATCTGCTGGCACGTGAGCCAAACTGCACAGAAATTTAGCTAGAGGTTCTCCCGAACACCTGCAAAGCCAAGCAGCGCACCTCTGATTGTTACTCTCCATGCCCCTCTGTCTTGGACCTTCAGATCCACCAGACTCATCCCAGTGTCATCCTATATAGTGTTCAGCCAGTGGGTATTAGGTTACACTTTTTCCTCTAATCACTCCCAGCATGATTGACTTTGAGTGAGTCAGCTCTCATGTCATAACCAAATATTCCTAGAAATATTTCATTATTTGGGGGAGGTGGGCGTGTTCCCACACTTCATTGGAACATGTACTGGTTGCATGCAGAAAACCATCCCTCCCCAATTGCATAAGCCAAGGTGGTGCAGTGGGTAGAGTGCACTACTGCAGGCCACTGAAGCTGACTGTAGATCTGCAGGTCAGCGGTTCAAATCTCATCACCGGCTCAAGGTTGACTCAGCCATCCTTCCGAGGTGGGTAAAATGAGGACTTGGATTATGGGGGCAATAGGCTGGCTCTGTTAAGAAGGGCGGCATTAAAAAAAATTGAATAAATAAATAAGGACAAAGATTTTCTTTCTAATAGTCTTTCTATCACCTGGCAATACATCTTGTCGCTGATAACAAGGAAGCTTGCAGTCAGTTGTTTTCATAATGATCTCCACATTGATAGTGTAAGAAAAGAGACATCCACTTAAATCTTTCACCAGCCTACTGAGGGTTGATTCTGGCCTGTTTTTTTTGTATTATGGTTTGATCAATGTTTACTTCTTGACTGTTGGTCTAGTATTAATCTTGATGTTAATCTCTGGTCATCTGGATGTTGGTTTGCTTTTGTGGAGGTGTTTTAGTTTTTTTCTTTTCGGTTTTTTATTGCCTCTTTTGGGATGTATCTTTTTTTTTAATATAGTTTTTTATTGGTTTTTTTTAAAAATTTAACAAAAAACAAAACAGAAAACATAAGTGTACCATCACCATACAGAAAAAAACCCTTCACCAGGGAAGAATCAATTTTTGTCCTTCATATGCTTTGTCTCTGGGTTACATTGTTCATTCTTTATAGAGTGATTGAATTTTATTTCTTACATTTGCATCGCTTACTCTTTTGGGATGTATCAGCAGTGGGTTGTTCCCGGTTCAGACAGGTTCTTAGAAACAGTAGCGCCGGTGGTGGGAGGCCCCGCCCACCTCCCCGGGACACTTCTGTGCATGCACAGAAGCATCTGCTCATGTGCAAAAGCATCACAATGTGAGCATGCAAGCAAACTGGTAGCAAAATCATTTACAACCCACCACTGGTATATATGTAGAGGTTGTTTATATCTAGTTGCCTCTTAGAATACCTCCCACAGCACAGCTTCCCACCAGCAATCAATACTCAATTAAGAGAAGGGCAGATTGTTGTTGAAGTTAAAAACAATCAATGCAATTTCAATATGCTTAAAAAGATGCAATCAAAAAACCTTTAAAAATCGAAAACTATCAAACAAGTTTTCTTTCTTTCTTTCTTTCTTTCTTTCTTTCTTCCTTTCTTTCTTTCTTTCTTTCCTTCCTTCCTTCCTTCCTTCTTTAGAATTTTAATACTTTATTGAATTTGAAAATTCTACTAAAACTTTAAATAATGAAAAAATAAAAGATAACAAGAAAGTAACCATTGAAATGCTTTTCAATTTACTAGGTTTTCTGTTGTACCTTTTATTATATTTATATTGGTTTTGAATGTTATTAGTTGCCAAGAGTTACAATGATGAGAAGCCCTATAAATAGTTGAAGTTATGAAATAAAATAAAAATGCTTTACAACCAGAAAGCAAGCTAAGAAACAAAGAAGTAACAAGACCTCTTGAGGAATGGTGGATTAAGGCTCACTGGTGCCCTAAACACTGACAAATCTTGGTGCCCCTTCCTTTGTACTGTACGTACAGTTATACATACTGGGTTTTTATCCCCTCAACTTTGTGGTGCCCTAAGTATGTGCGTAGCTTGCCTAATGATTAATACAGGTATACGAGGGGTTGCCACAGAGAGGAGGGGGATCACTTTATTCTCCAGGGCACCGGAGGGCCGGATGAGGAACAACGGCTGGAAGCTGACCAAGGAGAGATTCAACCTGGAAATAAGGAAGAACTTCCTGACAGTCACAACGATCAACCAGTGGAACAACCTACCAGCGGACGTTGTGAACTCCAATACTCTGGACATTTTAAAGAGGAAATTGGACTGCCATTTGGCTGGGATGCTATAGGGTTCCTGCTTAGGCAGGGAGTTGGACTTGATGACCCGCATGGTCCCTTCTAACTCTAACAATCAATCAATCAATAAATGAATGAATGAATGAATGAATGAATGAATGAATAAGTAAATAAGTAAATAAGTAAATAAATAAAATAAATAAAATAAATAAAATAAATAAAATAAATAAAATAAATAAAATAAATAAAATAAATAAAATAAATAAAATAAATAAAATAAATAAAATAAATAAAATAAATAAAATAAATAAAATAAATAAAATAAATAAAATAAATAAAATAAATAAAATAAATAAAATAAATAAAATAAATAAATAAATACACTCATCAACTTCCGGGCAGGTACTGAACAAAAGATGACCTTGAGAATCTGGAAGGAATTTGTTACAGCTACATTTCTACCTCCCTCATTCAACAGCCCCTCCCAAGTTCCCACAGCAAGAATACATTCCTAAAGAATAAACTGTGCAGGAAAAAGCGAACCGGTGGCAAGGTAAGTTAGAACCAGTGATGGGCAGCAGCCGGAATGGTTGGAAACGTTGTTCCGCCAGTGGAAATGGAGCACGTAGCCTCGCTCCATTGCCACCGGGTGTCCACATGGCATGCACTCGCAACCAGAGTGATTCCGGTAAAAAAGAATTGCTGCTGGAAGGATGTCCGTGCACGAGATTTCGGCTGCTGCACATGCACAGAAGCTGGAATCTCTCTGCAGCGCTTAGAGTGGCATTTGGCAAAAGTGGCCTGCCTCAGCTCCGGCCATGTGCCTGCTCTCTTGCGCCATAGGAGAGAGATGCCTGCAGCACAGAAGATCAGGCCATGTGGCCAGAACTCGGGGCCACCCAGCCTACATGCTCTTGGCGCCCCTGCACGAAATCACCTGAGCAAGGTAAGGCGGGCTGCTCACAGTGCAGTGTGGCAGGCGGCAGCATGGCAGAGCAGTCGGTCAGGGAAAAGCTGCCGCGAGAGGCACATGGAGCGAACAGTGGGGAGCAGACAATGGGCGTGGCAGAGCAGGTGGTGTGGGGAGAAGCCACCGTAAGAGGCGTGTGGAGCAAACGACTGTGAGTGGTTGGTGGCGTGGCAGAGTGGGCAGTGGGGGAGAGCCACCGCAAGAGAGACATGGGTCAAATGGCGGTGAGCGGGCAATGGCATGGCAGAGCAGCCATGGGGGAGGTGAACGGCAGCAGGCACTTACCTTGTTTTTGCCTATTTTGGGGGGTTTTTTTGCTTCTGCACATGCGCAGGAGCGAAAAAACCCAGAAATCCTGCACGCGCACATCCTCATGCAAGATTCAGCTTCTGCACATGCGCAGAAGATGAATTCCCCCAGGAGTGTGTGTGTGCATAGGGGCATTCACGTGCAGGGGGCGTAGGCGCGCTCCCGGTCCATTCTGGTACGGCCAGGAATGGTAGCCCGCCCCTGGTTAGAATCCACTCTTGTCCTTCACCCACATGTCCATCCCATGGTCCAATCAGGTCACCAATCCTAACTGGAGTTGTTTCTCAATCACGCCTCTTCAGGTGTAGGCTGAATGACCTTGACTCTCAGAGGACATAATGTTGTTATGGCTATTGTGAAAGGATTTTGCTATGTAGATACCACCCCGGTGCTCACCTCAACAGGCAATCCCAGTGAATGTGATGTCAACATTAGTTTTGGAAAGTTCTGTTACAGGTTAATTTTGAGCGACTTGTTCAAGTCACAGTGGCTTTTGGTTATAACATGGACTTCAGCTCCTATGTGCTCAAATGATATGCTCTAGCAAACTCATTTGCTGACTTGGGAATTGCAAAGAACATTTTCCCTCCACTCTTGGATGGAAGCCATTGCACGTTGGCCATTAATTAATAGTCTAAAAATACCTGGAAGAGAAATGGCTGAACTTGAAAATGGATGGATTTAATATTCCCATGACATCATCAGAAAACTAAGTCGATACCACAAACCCAGTAAAGGGTTTGTGGTAGGACAGTCACCTTCTTGGTTCTGACAAATGTTCTTGGGACGTTTACATCTCCCAAGACCACCCACACACCCCACCCCAACGATCGCATTTATGTTTGGTATTGAGTTAAGCATGCTTAATAAGCTAAAATATTTTTTTTCATTAACTCAAAAGTGCAAATCTTAGTCCTGCTTTAGTGATGATAGCATCCAGCCAATATCAGTTGATATAGAAAGCTAAGCTCTGGTTAGATTTGGATGGGGAACAAGTGATAAATTCTTGCATTATAAGGTGGACTGGAAAGCAAAAAAAAAAAAAGTACTACAGTATTATCTCTGAAGAAGTCAATTACAAACTGTTGTCACCCATCCAGAATTGCTTAAAATGGGGAGTGCCAAAGGGGCTTTTTCAAGAAGCAACTGAGTTTTCTTTGTTTTTCTTTGCAGATTTTATTTTTATTTTCTTTGTTTGTCAAGTCCATATTGATACTATACATAGATATAACACTGTTTATATACATGAGATGGGTACTAAAAAGAGGAAAACATTAGGAAAGGGATGGTAGGCACACTGGTGCACTTATGCACACCCCTTACTGACCTCTTAGGAATCAGGTGAGGTCAACAGTGGAGAGTCTAAGGGTAAAGTTTTGGGGGGTTGGTGAAGAAACTAAAGTCCGGTAGTGAGTTCCAGGCATTAACTACTCGGTTACTAAAGTCATATTTTCTACAGTCCAGTTTGTATCTGTTGTGTGCTTTTGTACTGTTGTGGCTGACGCTGAAGTTAGTCATTGACAGGAAGGACATTGTAGCAGATTATTTTGTGGGCTGTGCATAGGTCATGTTTGAGGCAACATAGTTCTAAGCTTTCTAAGCCTAGGATTTCAAGTCTGGTTGGTAAGTTATTCTGTTGCGAGTAGATCAGTGGAGGGATCTTCTCATAAATTATCTCTCTATGCTTTCTAGTGTATTTATGTCCAAAATGCGGTGTGGGTTCCAGACAGATGAGCTGTATTCAAATATTGGTCTGGCAAAGGTTTATTTATTTATTTATTGTTAGAGTTTGAAGGGACCATGCGGGACATCAAGTCCAACCCCCTGCCTAAGCAGGAACCCTATAGCATCCTAGCCAAATGGCAGTCCAATTTCCTCTTTAAAATGTCCAGAGTATTGGAGTTCACAACGTCCGCTGGTAGGTTGTTCCACTGGTTGATCGTTCTGACTGTCAGGAAGTTCTTCCTTATTTCCAGGCTGAATCTCTCCTTGGTCAGCTTCCAGCTGTTGTTCCTCGTCCGGCCCTCCGGTGCTCTGGAGAATAAAGTGATCCCCTCCTCTCTGTGGCAACCCCTTGTATACATGTAGACTGCTATCATGTCCGCTCTGGCCCTCCTTTTCTCTAGGCTATCCATGCCCAGTTCCCGCAGTCTCTCTTCGTAAGTCTTGGTTTCTAGACCTCTGATCATTTTGGTTGCTCTTTTCTGCACCTTCTCCAGAGTTTCAATGTCTTTTTTGAAGTGTGGTGACCAGAACTGAACACAGTACTCCAGGTGTGGTCTGACCAGGGCGTAGTAGAGTGGTATTAAGACTTCCCTGGTCTTGGAGTGTATTCCCCTGTTGATGCAGTTTACGATTGTATTGGCTTTTTTGGCTGCTGCTGCACATTGTTTTGTATGCTCTGGTTAGTAGTTTGATATTACCGGAGAAGAAGCTACATAAGATTAGGTTAACAACTCTTGAAGCCTTTTTGGTGATGTTTTGCTTCTCACCCAAGAAGCTCCTTTAAAATTCAGTTTCACTGAAGAAACTTTTTGGCTGAGAAGGAAAACATCGTTAAGGGAAAATAAAGTCCAGTTACCTTTTGGAAAAGCACCTTTGGGACAGCCATGACTTGGATGACTGAAAATCTCCAATTATATGAGTTTTTTTTCCCCAAGTTGCTTGTCCATTAGCCCCAAAAGAAAAAAATATATTTCAATGTTTATATCAAAGTGTGAGAGATAAGGGAGATGGAAAATTGTCGGATGCTGAAAAACAGGTCTTTCTCACCCATCCCTGGCTATGTCTGAATTAAACAAATTATGCCCATTTCATAAGTAAATACTGTAGGTTCATGATTATTGTATTTTGTCAATGAAAATTTCATGGAAATGATCTTTTCTTTGAGAAATTTCAAAAGGCAAATGCTGTTTTGTCAAATTGAATGGCACCTGATAGGGGTTGAAATCCTCTTTCAGATCAGCACCAATCCTTTCAGATAAATTTGTTCTTTTTTCAAAATATCATTTAAATACAGTATTTCTATAGAAGCAGAAACTCTTAAAATTAACTTCTGGGTGCCTTATTTAATAATATCCTTCACTATGTCCAATGTTAAAATAGTTTGCTTTTAGAATTAGACATGATGACTAAACGTTTGAATAACCAAACCGAAACAGAATTTTATAAAATATGGGATAAAGTATATGATTAGTGGAATGTTAAAAATAGCATTAAAAATTAAATATATAAGAATAAATGACTATTTGAAGAATTATAAGATAGAATGAAATAGTTTATATTATAACTAACTTAGAAGTATTTATTTTCTCTTTTCTCTGTATTACTAATAATTTGTTTATTTCTCTTTATATATATATATACATATACAAGTATATAACTTTTTAAAATACAAAGAAATTTAATTAACAAGTTTAATATTAAAAATATAGAATTAAATTCAACAAGAATGTAATTCACAAGTGTGGTACTTCTGCATAGATCTGGTAACAGTTAGAGTTTTTTATATTCTGTATTAGTTAGACTTCTACGACAAGCGGAGCAATGGCAGCTCCTTAAATGTTTAATGTTGTATGTCTTTGTTTGTCCTTTTTTGAAAATAATAAAAAATATTTTTTAAAAAATATTTTGCTTTATTCGGTAAGCCAAATTTAAGGTTTCTCCTTTAGCTGTAATCTTTATATACTGGTTTTGTCTAATAGTCAGTGTCTAAAGTCTAATTGTATCATGTTTTTAAAAGATGAAAAGATGAGGGGGATCAGTGATGGGCTCCTACAGGTATAGTCAGGAATATAGAAACAGTAGAAATTTTTTTCCCCCCTTTTGGGCTCTGGTTATGTTTCTCCTATCACAGTAAATGAGGTTGAATGTGTATAATTTTAGAAGAGCTGTGCGTGTGTGTACATACACATACAGTTTATATAGTAGATAATGTATATTTTTGTCTGCTTGTGTGTAATATGTATGTACATATATGACATATATACATTGTTGTGGTTGGCTCTGGCCCAGCTCCTGCCCCAAGGAAT